>NC_046164.1:3409088-3709088 GCF_011064425.1 Rattus rattus
CTATTAATAATTAACTTTTAATTATTGTAAATTATTAATTAAAATTCACAAATAGCATTTATCAAACTGTTAGTAAAAGAGATAGAGAGGCGCGACAAATGACACTGCAGGAAAGCAAGTATCAAACATTAGGCAGTAGAAAAAAGAAATGTAAATCTGGTAGCCCCAATTAAAACATTTATAAAGAGATGGAGCAAAAACAGTAAAGGTATCAACCCAGCACTCTGTGCCAATCTTACTTAACTCAAGTAAGCAAAAGGCTTTCTGAGTTTTACCACTGTTTAATTAAACTTTGTTTTTTCTTCTACTTTATTTATATGTATATATTGCTTTTTATTTATGTATCTTACAAAAATATATATGGATTCACAAACATTTATGTTTTCACCCCAGCTAGTAAACATAAAATGGGTTACTTGCCTAATTATATTGAGAAATGGCAGGGAGGAAAATACATGAAAGAGAAAGTCCACTACACCATAAAAGTAACCAAGTACAGCACGGCCTCTGAGCTGCACGGCGGGCCTCTAAGCTGCACGGCGAGCCTCTGGGGTAGCTGCCAGAATGAGTTCACTTTACAGAAGAGAAATGGGGCAGCTCTGCATTTCCAAGCTTACCCTGGGTGGGTGAGTTGATGGTAAAACCCAGCTCATGGGTCAGTCCAACTCCCTTCATCGTCCATGTATGTTATTGATTGTATATTACCAATCATAACCAATGTTATGCTCTCCACGAGAAACAAGCTAACCATATTTTTATTCCACACATTGTATAGCATAGCACTTGCTACTGTAACTAACTCAGGTTCAGCTCTTCTCACTTCTCCTTTGTGTCCTGGCCTAAGTGTCATCTACAACAAAGGAATTGAAATCCTAAGGAATTCCGAGGGATATTTTTAGCTTTATTTCATTATTTTAAGTTATGCATGTGTCTATATGCCCTCTGTCTGGATATGTGCACCTTCATGCAGGTAGCCCAGGAGGTCAGAAACCTCAGATTCCCTTCAGGTAGAGTAAAGGCATTGTAAACGCTGTCACATGGGTTCTGGGAACTGAATTTGGGTTCTCTTAGTCATCTTCTCAACCCCGGAAAGTTTTTAAGGAATTAGTGGACGAGGGGGTGGACAGATTGCAGGAGCCAGAGGATCAGGGAGTTTGTTGTGAGAGTGTGTCTCCTAGCAACATAGGCATCTATACCCGTAAAGTCTCACTAACGTGACATGAGCTGAGCAAGGAGGACACCCACAAACCTGCCAAACTGGATGGAGACAAGCCCACAAGGCCTCCACTCTAAAAATGAGTAGGCAACCGAGGAGAGACGGGAGTAGGTGAGGCGGTCCTCCCCAAGAAAGCGCACCCATTGGCTGTCCAGTGCCGACTCGACAGTTTGGAGTCTGGAATATATTCTGTGGTGGTTTGAATGTGTTTGGCCCTGGGAGTGGCACTAGTAGGAGGTGTGGCCTTGTTGGAGGAAGTGTGTCACTGAGGGGGTGGGCTTTGAGGCCCTCCTCCTAGCTGCCCGTGAGACAGTTTCTCCGGGCTACAGTCAGCTCAGGTTGTAGAACATCATCCACTCAAGAATGAGTTTTTCTCACTGATCGTTTTTGTTGTAAAACTGTCTGCAAAAGGCATGAGGTCGGGCTGTAAAGTGAATATGAAATGGAAGGCCTCCTTTCAATAATCTTCAACATTCAAAGATGCTTTGTGTATGGCCATACCTGGCTGTCTTTATACCATGGCGGGAAACTAGGAATTCTACTCATTTATATACGCTGTTCATAGCTTCTATAGTGGGGGACGTTATGACCTTCAAATTTATATTTGGAAATTAACTTATTTTTAAATATTTATTATATGTATGAGTGCACTGTCACAATCCTCATACACATCAGAAGGCGGCATTGGATCTCATTACAGATGATTGCGAGTCACCATGCGGTTGCTGGGATTTAAACTCAGAACCTCTGGAAGAACAGCCAGTGCTCTTAAACGCTGAGCCGTCTCTCCAGCCCGGAAATCTTAACTCTTAAACTTACAGTATGAGGAAGTGGATTCTTTGAAGATAATTAGGTAATGAAGGCAGGGCCCTTGTGAGTGAGATTTATATCCTTATTTTAAAAAAAGAATAAGAAGAAGAGGAGGAGGAGGAGGGGTGAGGAAAGGAGGAGGGGGAGGGGAGGAGGAGAAGAAGGAGGAGGAGAAGGAGGAGAAGGACGAGGAGGAGGAGGAGGAGAAGGAGGAGGAGGAGGAAGGGAAGGGGGAGGGGGAGGGGAGGAGGAGGAAGAGGAGGAGGAAGAAGAAGAAGAGGAGAGGGAGGAGGGGGGAGGAGGAAGGAGGGGGAGGAGGAGGAAGGGAGGAAGGGGGGGGGGGAGGGGGAGGGGAGGAGGAGGGGGGGGAGGGGGGGGGGGAGGAGGAGGAGGAGGAGGAGGAGGAGGAGAAGAAGAAGAAGAAGAAGAAGAAGGAGAAGCAGAAGAAGAAGAAGAAGGAGAAGGAGGAGGAGGAGGAAGAGGTAGAAGAAGAAGAAGAAGAAGAAGAAGAAGGAGAGGGAGAAGGAGGAGAAGCAGGAGAAAGAGAGGGGGAAGAAGAAGGAGAAGAAGGAGAAGAAGAAAAGGGTCTCAAATTGTGCAATGGCACCTGCATCAATTAGAAAACTGGCAATCACCAAACGCAGCATCTGTGGGTGCCTTGGTCTTAGACTCCCCGGCCTCCACCAGGAAGTTTCTGCTGCTTACTAGCCACTCGGTTTAAGGAATTTCTGTTACAGTGGCCCAAACAGACCGAGACAGCAATTAATTCTTCTTGTCACTGATCTCGATTGAATCAGTTTGCCAGTGGCTGAAACAAAACCAAGTGTAACTTTGCTTTTAAAGCTCCACATTCCCAGAAGGTGGCGCTGTAAGACATATAGCCATGTCCAGACTCCCGACACAGTGAGTGACGCGCGAAGTCTTGGCCGAATTTTTTTATACGTTGGTTCTCTCACTATACATCCAAATCTTTAGGTTGTTACTTTAAAGTTTCAAAAACTTAGAGGCATGCCTAGAAAATGGATATTCTTTTCAAAAGTACTACAGTGATTGACTTTTCCTCCAGAGCTGGCAACCAGTGGCTAGGAGGTGAGCCCACGAAGGGGAGCTAGGGACGAAATCAAAGCTATATATTAGGTGCTATTGGGAGACTCAGTATCCTATCCAGTGACAACACTACCGGTGTTGAGCAGATATTAATCAAACAGCATATGTCCTTGGGGATACTTTTTGGATATTATGAAATGTTTATCTCATGGTTAAAACATATCATTTTTAAAGGGCGCATGTATTGGGTATAATTTGTTAATGGAGCCTTGCCTCTGGCCCTCAGTTTCTTCCTATAAAATTAGGGTGTGCATGTGGAAGGCAGTGAGTGAACGCTGTGATTGTCAAGGCCTCTTTTTTGGCTGTCTAATAAATGCTTTTTATTTTCTCCCAATTTCTTCTTATTAAAGGGTAGATCCTAACGAGAGAGGAGAGCTCCTACAAGAAGTACAGAGGAGAGCCAGGGTGACCGAAGTCTCTTTCTGCCTACGAGATAGCACAAAGTCGTCTGAACAGCTAGGAATACCATGCTGGACTGGCATAATTTGAAGAGGTTCATTTCCCATGAAACTGGTAAAATTTAACCTTCTTGGCTTCTCACCACACAGCCCCATCCCAAACCCCTATGAAGAGCTCTAAAAAGTGTCTCAGACTTAAAAAGTTAGGATAGGTAAGGATTTTAGGGCTTCTGGCTAAGATTTGCAGATGGTTTTATTTTGTGGAAGTGGAGCCTGTGTCTGTTGTTTTCAATCAGGTCCGTGGTACAGTTAAGTCATTGGCAGCGGGGCTCTACATGGTAAAGGTGACCTTGCCTGACCCTGGACGATGCTTCAAACTTCATTGCCCCACCCTGCTTTGCCCTGTTCCCACAGCAGACCTTCGAGATGGTTTCTGTCCTCTCACTGTGAACAGGATGCCAGGACAGCATACCCTGCCTATTCCTCTGACCTTTTATCTTCTCCTGCTTTACCTTAGCCGAGAACCCTGCCCCAACTCTGCTCCTTACATTGTTTTGGGAGCTTTCATTTGTTCTTTATTCTTTCCTCTAGATCACATGTACGAAACCCAATGTGTTGTTGTTGTTGATTTGACACAAAGATAGCAAAGCTCATGTGTCACTGCTTACAGATCATCAATGACACAGCAATGACTCATCAACTCAAAAACTATATACAGTTAATCATGCAACCAAAACGCACTAAAATTTTATATCTCGCATTTAAATGGCACATGGAGTTTTTTTTCTCAAATGTCACAAAATATGCCCAGGTTTTAGATAACTTTTCAAAGTTCTGAAGATGAAAGAAAAATTTATCAATGAAACGAATAAAGATTAAATCGTCATTCTATTTTTATATAGTACCACTAAATTACCTTCAAGCCATGAATTAACCATTACTTAAACATGGCTAAAGGTTGGTGGCTTCATTTCAAAGGTATAAATAACGGCATTTGTTGGACGTTGCTTGTCCATCAGTTACATAAGACAGTTTTTGATTTAACAAGGTGGTGAGTTTTTTAATTGAAAAAATATTTCCTCAACTTTCAATCCTATCCATACTCTAATGAATATAAATAGAATACACCTTTTAATTGTAGCCTCTACTATTCACAGCTTCTCAACCACTGTTTAAAGTCTAAAAGTAGAAAAACAATAAATCCAGTAATGGGTCAGTTACAGGATATCCCTTTCCTTAATACTGAAAGAAATTGTGATGTTGGTGAAAAAATGTTTCTTTTATTCTTTGGATATTTTATGTGGACATACAATGTATCTTGATCATATCTACCATCACTACTCTCCAACTCTCCACAGTACCCCCCAATGCTCCCCTCTCTCAAAGTCATGTAATATTTTAAAATACCTCATTAAGTCCAGTTAGTCCTACTTATACGCAGTTGGATGTGGGGATCATCTGCTGAAGTGTGGGAAATCTAACAATGGCCTAACCAAAGAACAAAAGTAATTCTTCCTCCCCCAGCAGCCATCACCTTCCATTAGTAGTGCCCTCTGGTGCAATAGTGGCATGACTGTTTAAGGAAACAACCAACCGCTCTCTTGATTGATGCTGAGGCCTGTTTCACAGGAGGGACTTCATGGCTAGCATTGTTAATACGGTCAAAAACCACAGCTAAGGAAGTCATGGGCCCTAGAGGAGGACCATTTGATAATGACGATGTTAATTAGCTAAACAAACATGTTGTCAAGCTGCCTTCTAGATACATAAGCTTATACTCATAGGTCTCTGGTGCTTTCAGCCTCGATGAGAGAAGCTTCCTGCTGTAGGTGGTAGTAGTGAGTGCACAGCCTCATAGCACTTTAAAATACTGAGGATAAGTGACTGCCATGCTCAGCCACAGATGAGAGGGAGGGCTATAGCAACACCTTCCCCTCACGGCTCAGGGAGCATCACATTAAAGGATGTCTTCCTTCCTTCCTTCCTTCCTTCCTTCCTTTCTTCCTTCCTTTCTTTTTCTTTTCTTTTCTTTCCTTTTCTTTTCTTTCCTTTTCTTTTCTTTTCTTTTTTTTGATGTCAAAGGAAAGTGGTTTATTATGTGGCCCTCTCTGGCCTCTTTTTCTTTTTTTAATGTTTTCCCTTTTTTGGATATTTTATGAATTTACATTTCAAATGTTATCCCCTTTCTCAGTCCTCCCTCTCCCATACTCCCCCCCCCACATTTCTATGAGGATGCTCCCCTTCCCACATACCCACTCCAACCTCAATGCACTGGCATTCCCCTGAAGTGGGGAAACGAGCCTTCACAGGACCAAGGGTTTCTCCTGTTGATGCTAGACAAGGCCATCCTCTGCTACAAATGCAACTGGAACCATGGGTGCCTCCATGTGTACTCATTGGTTGATGGTTTAATTCCTGGGAGTTCTGGTGGTGGGAGGAGGGTCTGGTTGGTTGATATTGTTGTTCTTCCCATGGGGTTGCAAACCCCTTCAGCTCCTTCAGTCCTTTACTCTAACTCCTCCATTGGGGACCCCATTCTCAGTTAGATGGTTATCTGCAAGCATCTGATTCTGTATCACTAAGGCTCTAGCAGAATCTCTCAGGAGACATCCATATCAGGAACCTGATAAATGGTGTCTTAGTTAGGGTTTCAATTGCTGTGAAGAGACACCATGACCATGGCAACTCTTTTTTTTTTTTTTTTTTTTTTTTTAAAGATAATACTTGGGGCCAAAAGTACTTCATTTTTTTTAACTATTTTAATAATTTAAATTTTTATTAGATTTTTTATTTATGTTTCAAAAGTTATCCCCTTTCCTGGTTTCCCATTCATAAACTCCCTATTCCCTTCCCCTCCCCTTTCTTCTATGAGGGTGTTCCCCCACCCAATCACTTACCCCTTCCTGCCTCCCCACCCTGTCATTTCCCTACACTGGGGGATACAGCCTTGGCAGGACCAAGGGCTTCTCCTCCCATTGGTGCCCAACAAGGCCATCCTCTGCTACATATGCAGCGAGAGCCATGGGTCTCTCCGTGTGTACTCTTTGGATGGTGGTTTAGTCCCTGGCAGCTCTGGTTGGTTGGTACTGTTGTTCTTATGGGGTTGCAAACCCCTTTAGCTCCTTCATGTATATGGGCTGGATCCCCAGGTGGAGCAGGCTCTGGATAGCCATGGAGCTGGCTTACATAATCACCATGGTGGGGAAACATGGCGGCAGCACAGGCAGACATGGTGCTGGGAAAGGAGCCTAGAGTTCTGCATCTGGATCAGCAAGCAGCAGGAAGAAAAAAGAAAGCCTGGCTAGAGCACCTAAAACCTCAAAGTCCACCCTCAGTGACACACTGCCTCCAACAAGGCCACAACTACTAACAATGCTACTCTCTAGGAGGCCAAAGGGGCCATTTACATTTAAACCACCACCAGAGGGGTCAGAAAAAAAATGTTAAGACTTGAGGATGAGGACTACTGTGAAAGGCTGGCCTCTAGATATGGCCTGACTACACAGGAAATCACAGCAGCTATGGTTACTCCACAAATCCTGAACAGGATCAAGCCAGTTACAGATCTGAGCATAGATAAAAGAAAACGTTTCAATGTATTCAATTAGTATGCATTTGGAAACGGTTTCTCTCTCTCATTGGAGCATGGAGAAGACGCTCCTTCTTGTTAGCTATAAAGAAAGCAAATTCTGTGGTTCACAGAAATTTAAGAAACTATGCTACCTGAAGTCTTATAATCCTTGCATATATAACAAGAAAATTCTCTGAAGAGGCAAGTCCATAGAAAGAAACCCCATGGGGTAAGTTTCATTTATGCAGTTAAAGATGATCAAACAAAGCAAAGAGCATGTGAGTGGTGGGCAAGAAGGCTGGGCCAGTGAAGCACAGTGCGACGTGATGGGGAGGACTGCCCTGAAAGGGTGGTGAGAAACCACTGACGAGGGATGGGGGAAATGACATGCATCTCAGCCTCGGTCCTCTACAATCTATATTTATACTCCAGACGGAATAAGTTATAGAAAATAGTACTAGGATCATTTAAGTTACTTTTTAATGGTGGGGGAGATCCAGGTTTAAAGATACCATGAGGAAGAAAAGAATATAATTGATGAAGAAGGAATTGAGAAAGGAGAAATCCACACGAAGATGAAGGATCTTGGCCATCTGTGATGTATATGTATGTATAATTAAGGACAGAGTCCCAACAGACACCATTCACAGAGAGATGCTGCTTTTGATTTTAAAGGGGAAACAAACTGAGGAGCAGAGGATATTACTTATTAGCAACAAAATTAGAATCTAGGAACATTTTTCTCTAGTTTGTCTTCTCCTTATTTTCTATATCTTAGAAGAATTCCTAGTTTAATATCATATATCTCCAAAGCAGGTGTTTATTCGTTCTTTACCCTGAGGGTGAGAGTCAAATTAGTTTAAAGAACTTAAAAGTTCCCAACCCAGAGCTGTACCTGCATCCCAAGAGGCAGGCTTTAACCGGACAAAACCAGATAAGACACTCCCACCTCCCTACCCCAATACCCGCTTCGGTGGGAACTCTACAATCCTAGCTGCTGTGGGCTCTACCCCACCTGGCCTGAGCTCCCTCTACTTTCTGTTCTATGCCTGTAGCCGCTGCAGTCACAAGCAACACACCATGAGACCCACCTCACAGCTCTGTCTGCACCGGAGGAGGCCAGCTCTAACCTGACACACACAGCAGTGGCAGATCAGTACACCAAACCCCATCCCACAGCTCTACCAGCCTCCCAGAGACCTACTCCAATGGGGGACTTTCACACCAACCAACACTAGAGACAACCAGATGGCTAAAGGAAAGTGCAAGAAAATAACCAACAGAAGCCACTATAATATGGCACCATCACAACCCTGTTCTACTACAGCAAGCACTGGATATTCTAACACACTGGAAGAACAAGATGGTGACCTTAAATCCCATCTCATGAAGATGATAGAGACCTTTAAAGAATATAAATAAATCCTTTTTTTTAAATGAAATACAGGAAATGAAATATGGCTCTTAAAAGGGAAACAAATGCATCCCTCAATGAAATGCAGGAAAATACAATCAGACAGACAAAGGAAATGAATAAAATAGTCCAAGACCTAAGAATGTAAATAGAAGCTATAAAGAAAACACAAATGGAGGAATGGAGGAAACCCTGAAGATAAAACACCTAGGAAAGGGAATAGAAACTATAGAGCCAAGCATCACCAAGAGAATATAAGAGATGGAAGAGAGAATCTCAGAAATAGAAAATACCACAAGAAGAAATGAATATATCATTAAAGAAAATGCCAAGTGTAAAATGTCCATAACTCCCCCCCCCAAAAAAATCCAGAAAATTTTAGATACCATATAATGACCAAACCTAAGAATAATAGGAATAGAAGAGGGTTAATGTTTCCAGTTTAAATGGCCAGAAAATATCTTCAACAAAGTCATTTTTAAAAGTTCCTAATCTAAAGAAACAGATGGCTATAAACATACAGGAAGCTTACAGAGCACCAAATAGATTGGATGAGAAAAGAAAATCTTCCCACCACATAGTAATCAAAACATTAAATATACAAAACAAAGAAAGAATATTAAAAGCTGCAAGGGAAAAAAGGCCAAGTAACATATAAAGGCAGACCACTCAGAATTATACCTGACTTCTTAACAGAGACTCTAAATCCAGAAGACCCTTGACAAATGTCTTGTAGACACTAAGAGACTACAGATGTCAGACCAGACTACTGTACCCAGCAAAACTCTCAATCACCATAGATGGATAAACCAAGATACTCCATGACAAAACCAAACTTAAACAATGTCTTTCAATGAATCTAGCCCTACAAAGGATAATAGAAGTAAAACTCTGGCACAAAGAGGATAACTACACCCAAGAAAACACAAGAAATTAATCAACTCACAGCAAAACCAAAATAATAGAATCACACACACTCAATAACACCTCCCTCATCAAAATAACAGGAACTAACCATCATTGGTCATTAATATCTCTCAACATCAATGGGGTCAATTCACCAATAAAGAGATACAGGCTAACAGACTGCATATGTAAACAGAATCTGTCATTCCGAGGTTAAAGAAACACACCTCCACAACAAAGATAAATACTACCTCAGAGTAAAATGCTGGAAAAAAGGTATTCTAAGCAGACAGACCCATGAAACAAACTGGAGTAGCCATTCTAATAACTAATAAAATAGACGTTCAACCAAAAGTTATCAAATGAGATGAGGAAGGGTACTTCATACTCATCAAAGGAAAAATCCAGCAAGATGACATCTCAATCATATACATGTGATATACATATATCCCAAAGGCAAGGGCACCCGTATTCATCAAAGAAACTACTAAAACTCAAATCACACATTGAACCCCACACAATAATAGTGGGGGACTTTAATACCCCACTGCTTGATGGTCATCAAAACAGAAAATAAACAGAAACACTGAAACTAATAGATGTTATAAACCAAATGGATTTAAAAGATATCTACAGAATCTTTTACCTCTAAGCAAAAGAATATACCATTCTCTCAGCACTTCACAGTACCTTTTCCAAAACTGACCATATAATTAGGCACAAAAAAAACTTCAACAGAAAAAGAAGACTGAAATAACCCCTTGCTTCTTATCAGATCACCAAAGATTAAGGTCTTCAACAACAACAGACACAACAAAAAGCCTACATACTCATTGAAACTGGACAACACTCTACTCAATGTTAACTTGGTCAGGGAAGAAATAAAAAAAAAGAAATTAAAGACTTTCTCGTATTCAATAAAAACGAAGGCACAGCTTACTCAAACCTATAGGACACAATGACATCAGTGCTAAGAGGAAAATCCATAGGACTAAGTCCCTTCATGAAGAAATTGGAGAGATCTCATAATAGCAACTTAACAGCACACCTGAAGGCTCTAGAACAAAAAAGAAGCAAACAAATCCAAGAGAAGTAGACAGCAGGAAATAGTGAAACTCAGGGCTGAAATCAACTAAATAGAAATAAAGAGAATACAAAGAATCAAAAAGAAAAAGAAAAAGCCCAAGAACTGGTTCTTTGAGAAAATCATCAAGGTAGACAAACCCTCAGCTAAACTAATGAATATGCACAGAGATAAATCCATAATAACAAAATTAGAAATGAAAAGGGAGACCTAACAAGAGAAACTGAGGAAATAAAGACAACCCCCCCACACACAAAAAAACCCCACAAAAAACAGTAGGACTTACTTCACTATACCCCACAAAACTGGAAGGAAGTAGAAAAAGTCATTAAAATTCTCCCAACAAAAACCAGCCAGTCTGGTGCAGAATCCTACCAGACATTCAAAGAAGAGCTAATACCAATATTTCTTAAACTATTCCACAAAAGAAGAAACAGAAGGAACACTACTTAATTCATTCAATGAGGCCTCAGTTACTTTAATACCTAAAGCACACTAAGACTCAACAAAGAAAGAACTTCAGAACTAATTTCACTTATGAACATTGACACATACTCAATAAAATTCTTGCAAACTGAATCCAAGGACACATCAAAAACATCACTCACCATGATCAAGTAGGCTTTGCTGCAAGAACTGGTTCAATATATGAAAATCCATCAATGCAATCTACTATCTAAGCATACTGAAAGACAAAAATCATGTGATCATCTCATTAGATGCTAAGAAAGCATTTGACGAAATTCAACACTCCTTCGAGTTAAAAGTCTTGGAGATATCAGGGATTCAAGGCACATACCTAAACATAATGAAAGCAATATTCAACAAGCAAATAGCCAATATCAAATTAAATGGAGAGAAACTAAAACAATTCCATTAAAATCAGGGATAAAATAAGGCTACCCATTCTCTCCCTATTTATTCAATATAGTTCTTGAAGCTCAAGCTAAAGCAGCAATAAGATAACAAAAGGAGATCAAGGAATAGAAATTGGAAAAGAAGTAGTCACGATATCACTATTTGCAGATGATATGATAATATTCATAAGTGATCCCCAAAATTCTACCAGAGAACTCCTACAGCTGATAAACAACTTCAGCAAAGTGGCTGGATATAAAATTTAACTCAAAGAAGTCAGTCTCTCTCCTTCATACAAATGACAAATGGGTGGAGCAGGAAATTAGGCAAACACCACCTTTCACGATAGCCACAGGTAACATTAAAATACCTTGGTGTAACTCCAACCAAACAAGTGAAATATCTGTATAACAAGAACTTCAAGAAGAAAGAAATTGAAGAAGAAAAGACCACCTATACTCATGGATCAGTAGAATTAACAGTGAAAATGATCATCTTACCAAAAGCAATCTACAGATTTAATGCAATCCCCATCAAAATTCCAATATAATTTTTTACAGATCTTGAATGAACAATTCTTGACTTCACATGGAAAAAAAATCAAAAAACCTAGGATAGCTAATACAATACTGAACAACAAAAGGACCTCTGGAGGAATAGCCACCCCAGACTTCAAGCTATACTACAGAGCAATAATGATAAAAAAAACAAAAAAACAAAAAAACAAAAAAACAACTACTATATAATATTGGTACAGAAGTAGAGAGGTTGATCAGTGGAATAGAATCAAAGACTCAGAAATAAACCCATATACCTATGGACACTTGATTTTCGACAAAGAAGTCAAAACCATACAGGGGGAAAAAAAGCATCGTCAACAAATGGTCCTGGCTTAAGTGTCAGTTGGCATGTAGAAGAATGTAAATAGATGCATATTTATCACCCTGCACAAAACTCAAGTCCAAGTGGATTAAGGACCTCGACATAGAAACAGATACACTTTATCTAATAGAAGAGAAAGTGGGAAAGAACCCTGAACAAATTGGTACGGGAGACAATTTCCTGAAGAGAATGCCAATGGCTCAGGCTCTAAGGGCAACAGTTGATAAATAGGACCTCATGAAACTGAAAAACTTCTGTAAGGTATAGGACACCGTTAACAGGACAAAATGGCAGCCAACAGATTGGAAAAAGATCTTCACTAACTTTACATCCTACAGAGTGCTAATATCCAAAATATATAAAGAACTCAAGAAGCTAAACAAACCAAATAACATAATTTAAAAGTGGAGGATAGAACTAAACAGAGAATTCTCAACAGAGGAATCTCAAATGACTGAGACGCACTTAAAGAAATGTTCAAAGTCCTTAGTCATCAGAGAAATGCAAATCAAAAAGACTCAGAGATTCACCCTTACACCAATCAGAATGGCTAAGATCAAAGTCTTAAGTGACAGCACATGTTGGCAAGGATGTAGAGAAAGGAGAACGCTCCTCCATTGCTTGTGGGAATTAATGTGAACTTGTACAACCACTCAGGAAATCAATTTGGTGGTTTCTTAGAAAATTAGAAATAGTTCTGCCTGAAGACCCAGCTACACTGCTCTTGGGCATATACCCCAAACCACATGCCGTACCACAGAGGACACGTGCTCCACTATGTTCACAGCAGCTTTATTTGTGACAGCCAGAAACTGGAAACAACCTAGATGACCCACAACAGAAGAATGGAGATAGAAAATGTGGTTCAAATACACCATGGAATACTATATGGCAATTCAAAACAAGGACATCATGAAATTTCTAGGCAAATGGATGGAACTAGAAAATATCATCTGGTGTGAGGGAACCCAGACCCAAAAGGACATGCATGGAGGGGGAGGGACTTGGGTGGGAAAAGGGAGGGTAGTAGGGGGACAGGATCAAGTGTGGGGAGGAATAAGAGAGAAGCCCAGTGAGCCAGGAGAATGAATGGAAATCTTCAGTTGCCTGGAGTGGGGAGATGGGACAATCTTTAGGAAATCCCAGGGACCTGGGCTAGGGCAAGCCTCCCAGGAGTCAATATGGCTGGCCTTACCTGAGATGCCTAATAGTAGGGCAATGGAACCTGCAGAGGCCACTTCCGCGTAGCTAGGCAGGACCTCCAGTGGAGGGACGGAGACACCAATACACCCACTAAGCTTTCAATCCAAAATTTGTCCTGTCCTAAAGAAATGCAGGGAAGGAACAGAGACTGAAGGAAAGGACAACTAATAACTGGCCCAACTTAAAACCCAACCCATGGGCAAACGCCAATCCCTGATATTACTAATGATACTCCATTATGCTTGCAGACAGGAGCCTAGCATAACTGTCCCCTGAGTGGTTAGAACACACAGTGGATGAAAACAGAAGCAGATATCCACAGCCATTAGGCAGAGGGTAGGGATGCCTATGGAAGAGTTGGGAGAAGGTTTGAAGGCCCAGAAGTAGGTGAGAACTCCATAGGAAGACCAACAGAGTCAACAAATGATGACCAAGACACCTGCTCCATATGTAGCAGACAGGGAGCTCAGTCTTCATGGCTGCCCTGGCCTCAGTGGGAAAGGATGCACCTAATCCAGAAGAGACTTGATGTGCCAGGGTGGAGGGATACCCAGGGGGAGTCCCACCCTCTCAGAGGAGAAGGGGATGGAGGATGGATGGAGGGACTCAGTAAGGAAAGGACTGGGAGGGGGAGCAGCATTTGGAATGTAAATAAATAAATAAATAAATTTTTAAAAAGAATTTAAAAAGGAAAATGAGATCAAATTCAAAGGTAGAGAAGGAAGGAGGGGAAAAGCAAAAGAGAAAGAAAAGACACCAGACATAAATGAGACTCCATACACTAGAACAAATTGTATTACAAAGTATACACGTTCCATAACAACGTCCAAACAAGGTAAACTCCAGGTTTGATGGTTGAGTTTGGTTGAGTTTGTGACCTGTTCCAGCGTCTTGAGCCCTCAAGCAGACGGGTAGAGTCAGTGTGAGTTTTGGGTGGACCATGGGAGCAACCGATCCAAATGGTGATTTAGCAAAAAGTCCTAGCAGTCTGCTAACTGTTCGTAGAACACAGCCTTATGAATGATCCCTTACCCTTAACATCTGCTGGGGAGGAAAGGACAACTAATTGTTCTGACACTCAAGATAGATGCCATTCCCAGAGAAGCCATTCATTTCCTCAGTCTTGATTAGACACTAATTAGTCACTTGGGTTGGCAATCTTTAACTCAGTTCTGCTGAACAGAGTGTTCTGAAGTAAACATTTTGTTCCAACATGTCAATAAAATAATTAATATTGATTTGACATATGTTTCTCCTCTCTCTCTCTCTTTCTCTCTCTCTCTCTCTCTCTCTCTCTCTCTCTCTCTCTCAGCTTTATATCTTCATATAGTTACCAAATATCTTCTCTTTGTTCACTGTCTTATATAATAGCCCAGGAACTTGAAATCCTTACTATAAATTCAAAAAGTAGGAAGCTCATACAAAACTGCCTTGACTGTGGCATATAATGAGTACCAGTGAGTTGCATCTTTGTGTTCAGTGTGTTTCTGTGTTCATGACAACTTTAAAAAGTCAAAGGTATAATAGTCACACATTTCCAGCTAAGAAATCATAAAACCCAAACAGTTAAAGTGTCCAGATGACTCATATATTCAGGGTAAGATATAGAATTCCAATCAAAATTTCATTTAGTTTACCTGGCTCTTAGAGTTCAAGAAGACATTATAATTACATAATACACAGAGAAAGTGCCTTTGTGGAATATATTATACTACCAGATTTTTACTCCTGTTTTCTCAGCAATATCTTCAAATGCAATGTTTTCTTCCAAGTGTCACCACCATCTTTGTTATGTAAACTTTGTGTATTTCAGTATTTTTTAAAATAGGCTTGAAAAGCACTAAACTCACAGCTGGCGACATATTTCTTCAATTTCTAAAGGCAGGGAATACATGAACATTTGAAGTTTCTCCGCCCACTGAATCACCTTCAAAGAAAAGGCTAAGAAAAGAAAAGACAACCTGTCCGATGAAGAAGTTTCTGGAGATCAGATGAGAACTGGAGACTAAAAGATGTCATCTGATGAAGCTTTTCAAGTCTATTGACGAAAATGGAAAGTGCCAGACATAAGCTTAGAGTCCCAGGAGCTGCAGAAAGGAAGCATCATGTTCAGAAACCAAATGACCAGACGTCCCAAGCCAGGTGTGGATATCTGTCAATGCAAACTAGATAAGAAGTAAGAAGAAAAGTGGCATATTTCAACTGGTAGATGTTAGAAGAAACATGCCTTCATGGCTTGGACGATAAGTCAAGTCATTAAAATAGCAGAAGGAAGACAGATCTGAAAAAGTCTTATGAGCCCCTGAAACTTTTATCATACGTCCACATTTCTTTTCTCCATAGTCAGCTTTCCTAGACACTTGCAATCTGTGGGTCTGGGTTTGGGTCTTGGGAATGATCTCAATGTGACTCAACAGAGAACTTTGTTCCAGCTTCCCACTCTCATCCTAATGCCTTTATAGAGCTTACCCCCCATCTTCTGCTCTCCCTTGATTCTGGAGTAGAAAAGACTCAAATGAAAGCTAGCTGCTCTTCTTGCATTCTTTGAAACAGTCTGCGGGTTGTCAGCTAGAGAAATGCAGAAGGAGGAATCCAAAGAACAAAAGTAAGGCGAGGCTCAGTAGCAGCTGAGGGGTGGACTCTGAGGTGAGACCCTGAGCACAGTGAGTCGTTACCCAACTGCACTTTGTCTCACAGGACTCGGGGTATAACCAATGCCCTGGTGTCTTAAGACTTACATCCCTTAGCTGACTGAATGAAAGACACCTTTATCATTAAGGCTAATGATATTGGCCCATTTTGAATCTGAAAACTCATTTTGTGAACACCACCAAAGCTTCTGGTCAGTCACTGTCCACCACACTTTAGTACACATTCTCTAAGTTCAAGGCTCACTGCTCATAAAGTGCTATAAACAATACCAGGGCAAATTACCATGGAGTCAAGCAGTAATAACTCAGCTGAAACTGGTGCCAAACTGTCCACACCACAGAGATAAGGCAGAGGGTAGCACATTAGGCTGTACTCACAGAAAGTGGAAGTCATGAGGAAGACTCTTGGCTCTCAAAGTTGTGGCCTCAATTTGCCAACTATTTGTTCTTACACTCTGTGGGATGGCATGAATTCCACAAAATGAATGGAGGGGAGGGCTAATTGCTATGTGACAATTAGAACAGGCAGAGTCTACCATCAGCTTGTACAAGGCCACTTTGTCCCTGGAAGAGACTCTAGTACGAGTCAAAATACAATTCCAAATTACCTTGCTTCATCCTAAGCTGAGCGTGGGCTTTTCCAGAACTGCTCCCATCCACCTCTGCCTGGGAGTCTGAAATGCCCTGGCACCTGGGTAGAAAGCCAGGTGCCTTGGTCACTCACCCTGGACAGACGCTATGGTCTGAAGAGATGACTCTGTGGTTAAGAGCACTTGCTGCTCTTGTTGAAGCCTGGGATTCAGTTTCTAGTACCCACATTGGGTACCTAAAAACCTCCTGAAACTCCAGTTACAGGAGATCCAACACCTTCTCTATGTCTGCCAGGACCTACATACACATGGAACACATCTACAGAGACATTTACAGATACGCATAAATAAAAATAAATTTTTATGGAAAGAAAATTATAACATTATTAACAGGGTCAATGAGACTCTACAATACCAGACCCCTGTTACAGGTCACAACGACGCTGAGTTAGAGACCCACAGAGCCTGTTCTTCAGTCTCCCGGGTGTGAGAGTTGCTCAGTGGATGTGTTTCAACCATTCTTTCCTAACAGAGCTGCTCAGTGGGTGGGGAAGCTCACTCTTTGCATGCATCTCAGCCTTATGACAAAAATGCCTGGACCACTGTCATATGGCAAACCTTTTAAAAAATCTCCAGCCAGAGCAACACACCATCCTCTCTTCCCACTTAGCCATGGCTGAAGATGAGCATGTGGGTAGTCCAAAGGCAAGAGGCAAGAGACACAGTGAAGCTGAGTGGAGGAGAATCGGCTTCCCCTTCTGGGGCCTCCATCTGGGGCCACATCCATACACACTGTGATTCTTGTTGGTCTTCAGATGTGTATGGTTCATGCTAACGTCAGACTACTCTCCCTTTGTCCTTTATTCGTTCCTCTAAATATTCAGAGGCTCAGTTTTCTTTGTATCTAGATACTTCTAAATGCTGGCACTCCCTCAAGAAGTTCACCCCTGATTAAAAAAAATACAAAAGAGCTGCTCCACCTACCACTGGTGTGTGTGTGTGTGTGTGTGTGTGTGTGTGTGTGTGATACATATATGTCATCTTCTCTACCTTATTATCTTGCTTTAATTGTATCAGGGATGGTTAGAAACATTCGTAAAGTGTGCAGAATTGTTTGTGATCTGTCTCCAGCACCCCACTGTGTTCCCTTTGTAGAGACATACTGTCATCTTTATTTACTGTCACATCCCTAGCTCCGACAATAGGTCTTGGAACATTGCATGAAAGGAAAGCCATTGCTATTGGAGCTGGAGACAGCCCTCTGAGAACTGAGCCTGCTCATTACAGATTCCGAGCATGAAGCCTGGCTGTCAGAAGACCTCTCCCCGAAAAAGATGTGGACACAGTTTCTCGCCCCTGAAGGATTCTGTGACTTTAGGTGCTTATCGCATATTTGACCACAAAATGGCATAGCACTATTAGTTAAGGACTCATAACCCAGTAAACTTCAGAACAGCTAAATGAATGCTGAAGGCAAGAAAGCTTTCTCAGCTCCTCCAATAAGGGAGACCCTTCGTTTCGCTGCTGCTTTTCCAGGTAGCCTAACATTGTCTTAGATCTCATCTTCAGTAATGCAATCAAGAGGGAAAAAACCAAGATGTGAATTTTACCTGGACCCAGTTAAGACCTCAAACAGTACAGGCCAGGGAACAAGGCCCGCTCGAGTGAGCCATTTTTGGACTCCAAGAAACTATGTGGGCCTTCAGAGGCTCCAGATCCCAGTAATGGGCCTCGCAAGACTATGCTTGGCTTCAAGGAAGCCATTAATGAAGTTCAGACTGAACCTGTGCAGCGTTAGCTTTTAAAATGTTTCCTTCAAAGTTTTACAGGGAGCTTAGCTCTCATGACATTCTCAGGAATGGCGGCCAAGCTTTTGTTTGGAAACATAGTGGTATGCCTGCAATAATATTGATAGTAGGGCTGTAGCAATCATACAAGCATTGGAAGGAAGGAGATGGGAAGCTGACTGCAGGTTCCGCCCGCTTCATTCTTTATAAACCTGAAGGGCTGTTAAACATGATGATCGACTCTCTTGGAATGCGCTGTATATTCTTGGTGGTATTTTCTTTTTTAATTTCTTGGGGATGGAAAGAAAAGGAGGGTAGAAGGATGCTGAAATTTTCCATCACTGCTTACTTTGTCTGATTCAGCACAGTTGTTTTTCTTTTTCTTTATAAAAGGCTACGTTCCAGCAAAGATACCCTTGCCAGCGTATTCTTCAAAGAGAAAGAGTGCCCCCCTCTGTCTGCATGTTCACATTGGTCCATGGGGAAGATCCAGCAGGAAATGCATGAGCCAAGGCATGGGTAGAGAGAATTACCGCCTTCTGTGCTTTCCTTGCATGCTTTGTTCAACAGGAAGGGGAAATGTGGCCATGAGCATGTATATGCCTTTGACCTCAGACTCCCCGGATCTGTGTCTTAAGCAGGGCTGGGATATTCAGTGCTGTGTAGAGTCAGTGGGGTTTCCAGGCTTGGGTGGAATGGAGAAGTGGTAGAGATAGTGGACTTAGAACTCAAAGAAACTAATAGAAAGTCCTAAATCTTCTTTTTTTTTTTGTTTTTTTTTTTTTTTTTTTTTGTTTTTTTTTTTTACCATTATATACATTTCAGTGTTATTCCCTTTCGGTTTCCGGCAAACATCCCCCCCCTCCCCCTTCCTTAAGAGTTCCCCTCCCCACCCTCCCCCATTGCCGCTCCCCCCAACAGTCTAGTTCATATAGTATTAGCAACCCAGGGCTTCAATCTTACTAGGAATTCATTGAAACACACAGGTTTTAGTAGTGGCTTAGTCCCTGGAAGCTCTGGTGGCTTGGCAAACACGGGTCTGAGAATCTAAAATTATTCTCAGTTCAGGAGGAACATTCGCCTCTGTATTTGCTGAATTCTGGCTGTCTGGGCTCTTCTGCAATCTTCTTGACCATTGGCGTTTAAGAGACTATAAAATGAAGAAACTGGTTAAAAATTTAAAACGCTTTAAAATTAAGAGGAGGAATGCACTGAATACACTGGGCTCTAGGAACGTTTCGTATAAAAGAACTGAACGTCTTTAGGGTCAGCCTTTCTGGATCTAGTACTTATCCATGGTGTTCAGGTTGCAGAGAGTTCTTGGGAAGAAGAAAAACGTGCTCTCTGTTTCACAGGCAGTGGGTGATCTGCAATGCCATAGGGAGTCAGAGTCATGAGCATACACCAGTACAGCCCACTAAACCAAAGCGTCATCTCTATGTACCCACGGTATGAGCTTGTAGAAATAGCCCATTCCTATTTGCACCCTGACATTCGGCATTCAGTATGCGAATGGGAAGAATAGATAAACTATAGGATGGATTAGTGAACAAATCGATGGATCAGTGAACCAATCAGGAAAGATGTTACTTCCAAGGAGCTCTGTGTAACTCATGTATTCTGTTTCATGGTTGTGCGTTGCAGTGTTCCGCTAACAGCATGTCCGACTATACATAGAATCTTCATGACCCCCCCCCAAAAGAAAGTCCTTGAGTAATGATCACTCTTTTAGGTTTGGGGCATGCATGGTTAGAAAAAAAAGAAATCCTTCATCCATACATTGGGGATTTTGCATTCTTATTTTAAATTAATGTTATCATTGACAGATTAAAGTTGTATGTTTGCCATGTATTATATAAGGGTTTGAAGTGTTATGTCAGCCGTGTGAGCTGAGGGGGCTAACCTGGAGCAAGAACGAGGTCGAAGCACGGTCAAACCCCCAAAAATTCCTGTCCTGAGACCTTGAGACCAGCTAGAGTAGGACCGTTTGCTCCCTGCTCTGGGCCTACATGTCCAGGCTCATGTAGCCTAATGACCCCAACCTGGGCCACCCTCAAGGTGGTCAGTAGCCTGGCATCCAGGTTACAGGTTAAACTTCCTCTCCCCTTATAAGCACCTGGAATTCCTCCTCATGCCAATGAGGCACCCCTAGTACCCTACATTCACTGTGACTACCCCCTACTCACCCACAAAGGTTTAAATAGCCTTTGTCCCCACCCCACCCCCCCCCACCCACTCCCTGGCACGCACACACACACACACACACACACCCCCGCAATTAAATGAAGCCTGCCTCAGAAGTCTGTTTCCTTCAGTGCTTCTTCCTTGTTTTCCCTCTCAGGCCTCTACTTGTGGCAGCAGATAATCTCTCAGTTAACAAACGAATGGAAGGGAAGCGGAGTAGGAATGACGTGTTTGCGCATTGTGGAATTGTTGAAATGATTACCTTATATAAGTATCGTCTTGTGGTGAGAATGCTTTTAACTTAGCATTCTTCGAGAATTAAGTATGGTTCAGCTATAGTCATCGATATATATACATATATATATATATATATATATATATATATATATATATATGTGCTTGTGTGCAACTTAAGTTTTAGATCAATGTCTCCCAATCCCACCCCGGACCTCCCAGCCAGCATCTTGTGCCTCAAATTCTCCTCTCCACTCCCATGAGATCAGTGTTAGTTTCTGCTTAATTTCCGTATGAGTGAGATCACACCACTGCTTTATTTGTTTACCTAAAAATTAAAATCTAGGATGAATTTTAGGGATCAGCATGGAGTTGGAAAGTGGGGAAAGAGAGCAAATCCTTACCATCCTGATAACAGATAGTACACATGTGAACACGTATGATTTCACAATGTTCAAAGAACTGTGGGATCTTCAGAATCCACACGAGGCATAGGACAGAGGGAAAGATGGGAGTGTGACTCCTTTACCATGAGTGGTTTTACATTTTTGTCTGTTAGATGTTTAAATTTTACGTTTAGATTATAATGGTTAGAATTTATTTAAATAAATGGATGGACGATACAAAATGAGAGATGTGTCGCCGTTGTAATAGCCTTTAACTGTTCAATGGTCAAATTGGAAGTCAGTAAAGGCCAAGATACCTAAACAGTGAGATCAGGCCTACGTTTTGGTGGTGTCTGATATATAACCTTTCCTCGAGCAATTTGCAACCAAAAAAGGAAGACCTATGGGGTCCACACTGACTTCGAGAAAGCATTAGTTCCTAACGTCAGTATTCTGCCCGGAATACAGTTCAAGTGCAGTATCAATGGAAGGAAAACTTTATAGTAGTTAAAAACGTCAGAAAGAAAAGACTTTCTCACTTCTGTCCCCTTACAGAACCCTGACTAACACAAATATGAAGCTGGAGACCTATGCTATACCATAGTGTCTATAGTTAATAACACCTACGTATTGGAAATTGAAAAAAAGAAATAAATGTTCTCACTGCCAAAAAGCACATGAGCTAGCATATATTTTTCCGTGACCATTTTAATGTATATTCTAACATGCACACAATGCAGTCCTCCACTCTGGGATCATTCATTTTAGCTTTTCTCAGAGTAGCTGTGCAGTGTTTCTGAGTGCCGTTGGCTGTTCCTCTTTTGTGCAGAATAGAAAAAAAGTGCAATGATGAGGTCAAGACTTGACCCCTTTAAGGCTAATAACTGGCTTACAGATCTCTTATTTGAACACAGTGGCTTCTAAGGGCTCAAACATTGTATACCGGATTGAGCTGAGTGTGATTAGACATCCCAGCAACGTTATAACCTAGAACATTCAGTAGCAACCACAGCCAACTATCTCTACCTGATTTTGACCCCTGCCTATTTCCCCTTTATCTGAGGCACATTCTGAATTTCCCAGCGTGGATCCACTAAACACTGCAAATAACTGTTTTGTAGCAGCACACAGAACAGTGTTACTGGGCTTTGTTTTTGGTTACAGGAATTTATTTCTCTCTGGCAACAAAGAATATGATTTTACTCTAGAAAATTTTCCATGTGTGTTTTCTATTAACTGTGTATGTTCGCAATGCAAAATTTATTAAGCCACATCTCACCAATGTGTCTGTGAAGCAGGGCCTCACATACTGAGTCCTTGTTTGATGGAGAATGTATTCTAAAACTTTAATAGATGATTAGAGAACCATAACAAACACGGAAGTTTTATTTAATCTATAATGATTTATAGTTATTTTCTAATATTATAGTTTTATAATCATAAATTAATAGTATTTTTATCACACATTTATCTTTGTGTACGAACAAAAATTAGAGGGCAAAATTAAATGTATAAATAAAATATAAATTAAAACTGAGATATCTATAAGCTTTCTCATGTATCAATGTGTCAGTAACCCCACTCATGTTCAGGTTAGTAGACAAAGAGCTGTACCAGCTTTCCCTGCCGCCAGATGGACTCTGCAATGGAGATAAATCATTTAGCAAACATTTTAGTGTTGCACATATACATTGCCTCTAATCTGTGGATGGCACAGGCATCTCAGAATAGGTCTTGTTTGTACATCTGTCCTTGGATACATGTATTTTTACTTCCCTAAGCTGTGTTACCTAAAAGTGAGTTGTTGGGGCAAAGGATCTACACGTTTCAAATGTTCTTGTGTAGATGAATCCAAATTGATATTTGGAAGATTCGTCCAAATTTACATCCTTCCAGCAATTATAAAAATCCCCTTTTATTCAAATATTTCACAATGCCAGATTGTATTCTTTTAATCACTGCTCACTTAGTTGGATGACAAAGATTAAGCTTACATGTTTTTCATTGTTGAGATGAGATTTTTTAATTGTTTATGTGTTTCATTTTTGAATTGACTATCCATGCTTATTGTTAAATTGTAAGGGGTGTGAAGAACTTTTAAGAGCATTCCAACTTTTTTTATTAAGAATAACATTTCACTTGCTTTCCACTTTGAGCTCAGCCTGTCACGAACATTAACACGAAAAAGACTTACAATTGTTTTTCTGACTTCACAGGATTTGCCAATGTCTGTGTCGAGACAGTCTTGTAAGATTACAAAATTATCATGAAATGTTGTATTTTGTTTGCCATAGAAACAGGAGCAAGGGGTTAGTCTATTAACAATAATGATACTATTTCTATTTCCCTGAAAAATACCACTTGCAAGATACTAAATTAAAATAGGTCATCTTGGCTAACCTGAAATCCTTTCCAGACAACTATTTATTCAATCATATAGCCATGTTTTCTACAACTTGTCAGTTTGTGTTTCTTTTAAGCTTCTCTCAAATACCAATATGTAAGCTTTATAAAGTAAAACTTCATACATATAGAACACATTTTCTCTTCTATAATTATCCCCCCCTTTTCTACCCATATTTTTTGTGGTTGTATTTCTTCACTGCTATAAATGAGTGACATGGGCTTACCACAATCACAGGAAACACATACTATGGAAAAACACAAGACGGTATTCTAGAAGGTTGAGCTGTGCTTCACCTAAGATGTACAGTGTCACAGGCCTGACGTGCAAGTGTGAATGTATTTGGAAAAGGGGTGTTTACCAACGTAATTAAGCTTAGCATCTTGGCATAAGATCACGGTGGATTATCTAGGTGTTAATAAAAAATGCTGCTTACAAGAGATTGAAAAGCAGACAGGAGCAGATGGCAGAGCAGGAGACAATGTGACCAACAAGCAGAGAGCAGAGGAATACTTAGAAAAAACAGCTGCTGTTCAAAGCTGAAGCCTGTAAAGAAGGACTCTGCCCCACACTCTGGAGATTGTACAAATATTCACATCTGGTTTAGAGCCTCCAGGACTATGAGGGAAAACAATTTCTGGGCTTTCAAGTAACCTGTTTGTGGCAACTTGTAACAATAGACACAGGAAGGGAGCACATATGTAGACAAAGTTTCCCCAGCTAATAGGAAATCCTCCTTGTCCTAGAAACAGAACCGTATCATTGCATGACTCGTCTCTGGGAAATTTAGAGTTTGTAGTTCAGTGTTGAGAGAATAGTCTCTGGAACCCAGCTGCCTGAGTTCAAGTTTAAAGTCTACTGTTCGAAGACAGACTGGGAGTGGCTCTACTGACATGTCTGAAACTCAGTCTCTTCAACCAACTGAAGGTGACACTAACGGTACCACCTTGGTCAATTTCCCATTGCAGTAAATTGGTCACCAGGACTGAGGCAACACTTACAAGGGAAAATATTTTATGAAGGCTGTCTTACAGATTCAGAGGTTTCATTATCGTCATGGTGGGAAGTATGGCAACATGTCGGCAGACGTAGTACTAGAGAAGGAGCTTACATCTACATCTGGATCTGCAAGCAGCAGGATGAGAGTGAGACACTGGGCCTGGCTTGAGCACTTGAAACTTCAAAGCCCACCCACAGTGATATACTTCCCCCAACAAGGCCACACCTACTGCAACAAAGCCACACCTCCTCAATAGAGCCACTCCCTATGAGCCTATAGGGGCTATTTTCATTCAAATTACCACATTACACTCCCTGTCCCAACCCGCTACAGCCTTATCACAATCCAGAAATGCTTTCAGTCCAACCCAAAGTCTCCATATCAGTCTCAACACTGTTTAAAAGTATGGTCTCAAGATGGATGAAGCAAAGAAGTGCAGGCCGACAGGAACCGGATGTAGATCTCTCCTGAGAGACACAGCCAGAATACAGCAAATACAGAGGCGAATGCCAGCAGCAAACCACTGAACTGAGAACGGGACCCCACTGAAGGAATCAGAGAAAAGGACTGGAAGAGCTTGAAGGGCCCGAGACCCCATATGAACAACAATACCAACCAACCAGAGCTTCCAGGGACTAAGCCACTACCAAAAGACTATACATGGACCTAGCCTGGGCTCCAACCTCATAGGGAGCAATAAATAGCCTAGTAAGAGCACCAGTGGAAGGGGAAGTCCTTAATCCTGCCAAGATTGAACCCCCAATGAAAGTGATTGTTGGGGGGATGGCGGTAATTGGGGGAGGATGGGGAGGGGAACACCCATAGAGAAGCGGAGGGGGAGGGTTAGGGGGTGTTGGCCCGGAAACCAGGAAAGGGAATAACATTCGAAATGTAAATAAGAAATACCCAAGTTAATAAAGAAAAAAAAAGTATGGTCTCTTTGGAAACTCATGGCAATTTCTTACTTATAACTCCCTGTAAAATCGAAATCAAAAGACAGATCACATACTTCCAACGCATAAATGCCACAGATTGTATATTAGAATTTCAAACAAGAGGAAAGGAATTATAGTGGAGAAATCCCACCAAAGGACGAAAGCAAAGCCAAGAACAAGCAGGGAAGACCCCAAGCTCCGCATCTCCATGTCTGATGTCAAAGCGCTCTTCAGATCCCCAGCTCCTTTCCGCTTTGCTGATTACAACACACTTCTCGCTCACGGCCTGGCTCATAACTCATAACTGTTAGCAGCTTTCCTCGGCAGGTATTCCACAACTCTGGCAACTCCAACATCCCAGGCACTCAAAGGCAATCCAAGTTTCACCTTCGCAGCTTCACTCAGTGGCCTCTCTAGGCCTCCATACAGAGACACCCCTGACACATGGGAGGGAGATTCCATCACCCTTTCTTGTATGCTTGACCCTAAAGCCAAAACCACGCGTCTGAAGTCACCACGTTCTTTTGCTTGCTGGGACTGGAGCAGAGTCCCCTAGTTCAAATGCATTTCCAGTGATTTCCTTCACTGGCTAAGCTTGACTGTCCTGGAACTAACTCTATAGACCAGGCTGGTCTTGAATTCACAGCTCCACCTTCCTCTGCCTCCTAAATTCTGAGATTATCCTGAATACTAGGATCAAAAGTTTATACTACCACGCTTGACCCTAAACTTTAATTTCTTTTCACAGTTGGAAGCTTAGCTGTGTGCAGTCTTACTCTGAGGTTACCTGAGGTTACCACTCCCTTTATTCCATCTAGGATCAGGCTTTTTTTTTTTAATTTTCCTGGTGCTCCTTTTCTATTCAAACTACTGTACTTTTCGTTGCCTCCTTCCATTATAAATTTGCTAATAACCTAATAACTCTATTAGTACTAGTCTGTCTGGAAATCTCTTCTGCAAAAACTGTTAATTCATAAGTTACCAACTTAGTTTCAGGTGAAATTTTTGGACAAAGGCATAAAGCAGCCACTTTTTTTGCCAAAATAACACAGGAATTGTTGCTAGGCCATATACTAATATTCTTCTCTTCTGAAATATTTTGAGCAGAGCCCCCACAGTTTAAATCATCCTTAGCACTACTACCTTTCACACTCCTACTACTGTGGCCCATTAAGACCTGCTTAAAGCATTCAACTGTTTTCCTAGTCCACAGTCCCAAAGTCTACATTCTTTCAAACAAAATCATAGTCAAACCTACCATACCAATACCCCACTCCTGGTACCAACTTCTGTCTGAGTCAATTTTATATTGCTGTGAAGAGAAACCATGACCATGTAAAGGTAAAGCTCTTGTAAAGGGAAGAATTTAATCGGGGCTGGCTTTTTCATTCAGAGGTTCAGTCCATTATCATCATAGTGGGAAGCATGGTGGTATGTGTACAGACATTGTGCTGGAGAAGAATCTACATGTGGATCTGCAGAGAGCAGGAAGAGAGAATGATTGGGCCTGGCTTAAGAACTTGAAACTTCAAAGCCCATCCCCACTGATACAATTCCTCTCACAAGGCCTTACCTCCTAATAGTGCCTCTCCCTATGCGCCTGTGGGATCCGCTTTCATTCAAACCACCACAAGTACCTACCTAATAGAAGTGTTGTAAAGACTGTATGAATTATGTATGCTAATGTATGCATACTGCTCAGATGTTCCCACTAGACTGGCATACAGATATAAGTGAGCGAATGCAAGGACTCACTAGAATTTTTACAATCACATGCCTCATGTGTGCTCATCTAGCCTGTATGAATTCTCCAGGACTGCAGTACCATGTGTGAAGATCATAGCTATAGGGAGGAAAAAGGAATGATGTGATCTCCAGGCAGTGTTTCCCTCAACAGACAAATGCCTCTGTAGTAAAATTCATTGCAACAGTCAAACTCCATACCTTGTGACTAAATACCAATAAAACTATTTACTTTTAAATTATGCTTGGGCACCTACTGTGTATAAGACTTCATGTAATTGATTTTCTTTTTCAGCAAATGAATAAAATGCTCGTCTCTTGGATATTTGATATAGGATCCAACCTCAGCCACGTATTTAGCAAGCCTGCAGGAATTGGCACTCCTTCAAAGGATCATGAAAGTACACAATGAATTAAAACATCTCAGAGCTCATGGGCTGGGCTGAGAAACAGTAGAAACTGAATTTTTCTCTACCTCCAAAGTCATTATGGAAGTGTCTATACAGCAGGCTTCCTCTCACAAGGGACTTCTTCTCTTGAGTCCGTGTTCAGCATTATAAAAGTTATCTTTAAATTAAAGTGGTCTGTAAAATTTTTGTAGTTTTGTAGTTTTGTCGTAAAATCTACGACATTATGATGAGCATTGATCACCAAGAATCAATAAACACTCTAGAAATAAACAGTACTTAGATAAATTTATCCTTTCCACTAGCCATTACATTAGAGATTAAGAAACAGAAAATATAATGCCTATCAATTTAGGAAATATTGTGGAAATGGAAACATCTTCGTTGTTAAGGAAGGATTTATTCTGGCTTACTGTTCGTCTTAGTCAGGGTTTCTATTCCTGCACAAAACATCATGACCAAGAAGCAAGTTGGGGAGGAAAGGGTTTATTTAACTTACACTCCACGTTGTTGTTTATCATCACAGGAAGTCAGGACTGGAACTCAGTCAGGTCAGAAAGCTCGGCTGATACACAGGCCATGGAGGGATGTTACTAACTGGCTTGCTTCCTCTGGCTTGCTCAGCTTGCTCTCTTATAGAACCCAAGACTACCAGCTGGGGGATGGCACCACCCACAAAGGACTGGGTCCTCCCCCCTTGATCAGTAGTTGGAAAATACCTTACAGCTGGGTCTCATGGAGGCATTTCCTCAAGGGAGGCTCCTTTCTCTGTGATAACTTCAGCTTGTGTCAAGTTGACACATAAAACCAGCCAGTACACTGTTTGAGAGGACACATTCCATTGTGACAGTGGGGTCACGGTAGAGGAGAACAGTTCACATCATAGTGACCAGTACTCAGAAAATAGGAACACAGGAAGGGGCCAGGTAAACATGTCACCCAAAGACGTGCCTTATGAACCCCTTCTCCACCTAGACCTTACCTCAAGAAACTCCCAAAATATTGGCTCCGGCTGGAGACCTGAGTGTTAACAGACACTGTGAAGGATACTTATGATGATTTGTTTACACTTGGCCCAGGGAGTGGCACTATTAGAAAGTGTGGCCCTGTTCGAGTAGGTGTGTCACTGTAGGTATAGGCTTTAAAACCTTTATCTTAGCTGCCTGGAAGCCAGTACTCTGCTAGCAACCTTCAGATGAAGATGTAGAACTCTCAGCTCTGTGCCTGTCTAGATGCTGCCATGTTCCTGCCTTAATAATAATGGAATGAGCCTCTGAACCTGTGAGTCAGTCCCAAGTAAATGCTGTCCATATAAGAGTTGCCTTGGTCATGGTATCTGTTCACAGCAATAAAACCCTAAGTAAGACAATATTTTATGCTGAATTATGTGACTTTCTTCCCCTGGTCCAAAAAGGTTCATGGCTACCTCATGCTGCAAAATACATTTGATTTATCTCTAAAGTTTTCAAAGTCCTGTAAATTCCAGCTGTTTCCTTTGTTCCACATTCCCAACAAGTCCAGTCTTCTTTTCTCCACTGCATCTTCATCTTCACCCTCTCAGAGGCACACGTGGTCTTCTTGGGATTTGTCTGCAGGAGCGATGCTTCCATGACCCCAGAATGTGTGACATGTCTCAAAGCCAACATCACGTAGATGATGCTAAAGCCTGGTGACTGCTTGAACAGCAGCTGGACTCCTTCAATCAGAGCATGGACTGTGAAGGTTTGGGTGTCTGAAGTCAGAAACAAACTGTCCTAGGTGTCCCCATGTGTACAAGGCTCCCCAGCAAACTAGACTTTCTTCTCAAAGTAAAGTCTTTCAGTTTACTTCACGATCTCTGCTCTCTAGAACCTATGATGAAGCATATAGGGTTTTCCCTTGAGGCATTTTTCCTATTTTCCCAGTGCAGCATGCCTGGTGTCTCTTAAAAAAGGCTAATCACTAACAATTACCTTCTCCTTACTCATTACCTTCCATCCACGGCCTTTCTGGCCAATCTCCACAATCTTTCAAACTTTCCAAACTTTTCTCCTAACTGTAAACCTGGCTAAATGCCACCACCAACTACCATGTCACAATTTGGATACCATGCCATATCAAAATTCCTCCAACCAAATTCCATAGTCTGTTACTGTAGAGCTCAGCTTCCCATGAAGTTTTAGTACACTGAAAAATACAGATAAGTGTTTCACTCCTTTGCCAGAACAAATACAAATGGCTTCATCCCACCTGAAACCTTAAGAGCCTGGCTTGCTCTCCACATTACTGAAAGCGTGATGGAGAACAAACAGCAAACCTGCTCAGAATAAAACATGGGCAGAAGTGTGCATAGGAATTCTGCTGCCTATAATTCTTGCAACATTTTGGCAGGATTGAAATTGTATCTGAATTTAAAATGGAAGGAGAGAGTGACATTCTTATACATAAAGGGAAAAAGAAGCCACTGGAGAACACATACTAGAGGGGTAATATATCTTATATGCCTTGCCTAGAAAGTGATATTATATATTGTTGTATGCTTCTGTGTATGTAAATATCATTTGGAATGATCCGAGAATACGATGTCAACATGATGCCTGTGTATACCTCAATATATCAATATGTTTCTCCTTCAAACAAGGACATTTTCTTGCATAATCAATATGAGACCACTTTGGAATACAATCCTCTTCATTACCACATGTCTTTGATAACAATTTGTCCTTTATTTTACATATTGTATGATGGTTTGTATATGCTCACCCCAGGTAGTAGCACTATTAGAAGGTGTGACCCTGTTCGAGCAGCTATGGCCTTTTTGGAGTAGGCATGGCTGTTGCAGTAAAAATCAAAAATGGATCTGCAGCTACCAGCACCTTCACATTTCCACTCTGAGTGTGTATCCTTGGGAGCCACGCACTCCGACTGTCTCTCTGCCAGCTGCTTTCTCACTGTCCCCTTGGTGTGTTGTTACCATGCCTGACACACACATCACATTCTGTGGGCCATTCTAGCATGGCACCCTCCCCATACTAGCCCCAGATATTCTTTTGCCACCCTCCTTCTCCAGGCTGTCTCTCTGCCCACCTGGAACTTTGCTCACATCCCCTGTAGTCCAGTAAAATCAAAGTTCTAGAGACTTTTCAATCAGATTTATATGTTAAATTCTCAATCCACAATTCATCCACACAATAAATTCACTCAAATTAATAAAGATATAAACCGCCCACCTAAACAAGATAAAATTGACCTAGTCCACCTGGATCTGGATCATCCTGCTCTATCATCTCCATCTTGATTCTTCCCACTTCTCCTCCCCTCTCTCCTTCCTAGACTTCTCCCCCTGCCTACCCTTCCTTCTCATCCAACAATAAACCTTGCCTTATCCTGGACCTGCCTTGCTGCATAATGATGTCATCCTACACATGGTACTGTGGACGTAGACTTTAAGACCCTGCCCTAGCTGCCTGGAAGCCAGTCTTCTGCTAGCAGCCTTCAGATGAAGATGTAGAACTTTCAGCTCCTCCTGTACCATGCCTGCCTGGACACTTCTATGCTCCCACCTTGATAATGGACTGAACCTCTGAACTTGTAAGTCAGCCCCAAGTATATATTGTCCTTTATAAGAGTTGCCTTGGTCATGGTGTCTGTGCACAGCAGTAAAACCCTAACTAAGACACATGGATTGAGGTAGAAACAAGAGCGTATCAAGTAGTCAGACAAGAGGACAACAACTGTGGGGGAAGAAATGAAGGCGAACCCTAAGAAATAATCTAGTTATAAAATCACAGAAAAATATCATCCAAACATACAAAACATGACATACCATGGATACAGAAGAGTTTAGGTTCTTCTTATAACATCCCTGTGTAGGTATGATCTCCAGCCATCATTTCAAATGTTAAAAAAGAGCAAGGGCAACTGAAGAAGGTTGAACTACAACTCCAGAAGAATGGATTTCACACTTAGTTTACACATAAATAAGTATATGGATCTATGTAGTTAAGAAATTTCTGTACTAAAATAAGTTGTTCAATTAATACCAAAAATGCATTTCTAGGACTCCATCTTTGGGAATTAGCCTCCAATATGGCTTCAGTATGTATGTCCACCTTTGAGCATACCCTTCCCACCCTGGATGAGATGGCTCAGGTAACCAGTAAGGTATTGAGAGCCCTATAGAGCAAGACTTCCATGGTTGTGCCATAGACACTGAAGCTTATGTCTTGCTGCCTGTTTGGCTACTCTCCTAGGAAGTCCATGTGTTGTGAATACTCGGGCAGCCTATGGGAAGATCCGACAGGTAAGGGACTGAACTTTCTGTCCTGGAGAAAAGGACAGTTTAGACAAAGAGCCCTATATGACTCCAGCACTGGTTCGAGCACCTCAATTGCAACCTCAAAAAGCTTTAGTCTGAATTGTTCAGCTCTGCCACTCCTAAATTTCTGATCCACAAAAAAGGCAGGAAAATAAATGCTAATAACTATCTTACTACATTAAGTGTAAGAACCGTTAGCTATGATATGAAAGACAGCTAATAGATTTTACAAAAATGAGGCTCTCAAAAGTTGGTGTGGAACTATGATCAAGGCAACAACATGTAAAATAGCCAAATCTGAAAAAACAATATTTAAATACAAAATGCTTTCTTAGGTTATATGTGTGTATGTGTGCACATTTATGTGGGCATGTGCACATGGAGGGCTGAGGGTGATGGTGAGTGCCTTCTTCAGCCATTTCAGCCAGCCTGACTTGCCAGCTTGTTCAGGGGAACCCATCTCTGCCTTCCATGCTAAGACTACAGGCCTGCCACCACACCTGCCCAGTATTGACTGCTGGGATCCCAAATTCCACCTGAATGCTTACATAGCAAGCACTTTTGCTGCTAAAGCCAATCCTAAATAGGAAGTATTTTTAAAATAAATTATACAGAGAAAATAATGTCTAATAACTAATGCTAAAATGTGTTGGATCCATTTTTCTTCAGATAATATGTTAGAAGCCTACAGCATTAAATATTATATTCATGAAGAATATTCAACCAAATGAAATCAGACCAAATAAAAGCATACCAGCTATACATGGCTTGTGAGTAGAATTTATCTAAAATATATTTAGAGTTACATGTGTTTATCTATTAATAAAACAGAAGTGAATAAGCATGAGCATGTGTGAGAGAAAGGCAAAGGCCATAAATACACCTACTAACAATATTGTCCTTGGTTAGGATGGAAGTAACTTGGGGAGGTTAAATTACAGTCTAATTTTTTTTTGAAACTGCCACAGGACATCTGTTCTACTTTTATTAGCTTATATTTTCCAGAACAACTGACTATAGAAACAAAGGATGACACGAGACTATGCCCAATCACAGGATCTGATTTCTGGAACAGGTATCCGGGTCAGCATCCTTTTCACAGATGAGAACTCTAGCACAAGGCTCAAGCCTGGAGGTTCAGCGACTCCCTCGACAACCACCTCAGCTGGTAACGACAGAGCCTAAGGACAAATGCAAGACTCTTCTTTCCTGACTCAGACCTTTCCCCCATGATATGCTGTCCCCGTGTTTCGATCACAAGGCCACTGAAAGACCCCAAGAGGAACAAACTTGGAAAGCATGTAACTAAACAATGGTAAATACTTCACTTGCCAAAACATGGAGAAGTCAGCCCGTAAGCAATTAGGCAACAATGCGCACTACTTAGATAAGTACTTAAGGATGCTCATGCACTCCAACACACAACTGCAAATTTCAGTCTCAGACACAGCCTATGTTAGACAAGGGAAGCCAACTAGACCCCGGAAGATTGTTTTAATGTACTTTTTTTGTAATCTCATGGATACAGATAATTTAATGGATACAGGCAATTAATCCTAACTGTCCTTTATTATTCTCATTTATCATCTCCCCCTCACAGGTCCTAAACAAATTTTTCTTCCTAATAAGTGTCTGCCATACTTTCACATCTGTGCATGTGTATGTGTGAGAGTGTGCATGTGTGTGTATGTTCCTGCATCTAATTCAGATTATATACATGAGTCTGTATCAGGGGGTCAATGATTTTATCAAGAGTAATTTGGCAGCAGGAGGCTACACTCCCGAGAGCTGTGGTACCCCTCCTCCAGCAACCACTAACTGCTTATAGCTCCCCAGGAGGGGTAGGACTTATAGGTTATATCCCTTTCCATAATGGAATGTTGATGAGGCTGGATTTCTCCAGGTCCTGTATAGGTAACCTCTGTTGCTATGAGTTCATGGGTGCAGGAGCCACATCATGTCCAGAAGACAGCATTTCGCAGCCCTCCTTCCTATCCTCCAGCTCTTTTGTTCTTCCTGCACCCTCTTCTGCTATGTTCCCTGAGGCATGGGGAAAGTGATGTGTGTCCCACACTCAGGGCAGATCACTCAACGGCTGCTTAATGTTTCAGCACTTTGACAAGTTCTGAGTCTCTGCCTTAGTCATCACCTATGCCAGGGAGAACATTCTCAGGTCAGGTCTGAGAACAAGGTTTTGATGTGAATTGATCTACGTGATCTTTCTGCGGAATGCAGATTTGTCATTCAATCTGCTTCTGTCTGCCTAGCCATTCTTGCCAAACCAGAGCAACAGATGGGTTCCTTTGCCTCCTGCCTTGCGAATTCCTACCACATGTGGCCTTTTCTTAGCAACCAGGCACAGTATATAGAGTAAGTGTCCTCTAAAAGTCTAAACGAAGAATAGAAGAGCGGCTTACGTGGAACAAAATCAACCTTAAACTTCTTATATGTTAATTAGTCAGCAAGTTCACCCAGGAGAAGATAAGTAATTGGTGAAAATGGAAAGTTTGACAGCAGGGGAACTCATCGAACCAAGAAAACTGTCTCCAAACAGTGAAGGGTTCTACATCGGTTTGTATATAAACTGTTGTTTCCAACTCTGTTAAAGTTGCCTACAAACAAGTAAATAAAACAAGTAACTAAAATGTCAATAAGTAACAGAAATCTTACCTATTTCCATCTGCTGCCTCTTACATGGTACTTGGTCATTTGCAATCACAAATTTTCTATCTGATAGCTCTTCATAGTCCTGATGTTCTATAACACATGGTTCATATGTAAACTCTCTTGCAGTTTCTTCAGACTACATAAGGAGACCCTCAGTCTTTGGATCATAATCAAGTATGTGTTATATGGTCCTCTTTAGTAACATGAAGCACCATGTAATTGATTAAGAGACATAAGACTGGGTCATTGATAAGGAGAATGCTGTAGCTAGACAACCTAACTCTAAATGACAAAGGGGGTCAGTGGTTTTACTTTGGTGTTGAGCAAAAAGTGGAACAAATCATCTGCTAAGTATTGGGATTCTATGATCAGGAGCCAACAGATGAAGAGAACATTTCAGTGGTGAGAAGGAATTTTTTAGAGACTGTGGAATTGCATGGCCAATATAAAGATGAAGGGGACTGGTTGGCATATCTCTTACACCAAGAGTTTACTAATAAGGAAAAAAATGTAGGTAGAAGAAATTTCCAAACCTTTAGGATAGGAATTCATTGGTGGCATACCTCTCCTCAATATTACCATATTCCGCTGCCAAACTAACACAAAAGTCAGTGATTTCATGGGCCACTGAGCAAAATGACCAATTAGCAATAAATGAGATATTTATGATAAATATGAATGTCCCCACCTTTCATGTGTAATAACCTTGTAATAGGTATTTTTCTGCTGCTAACACAAAACAGCACTACCAAGAAAGAATCTATTTAAACTTACATTTCTAGAGTGTTAAAGTCCGAAATGGCTGGGACAGCATGGTAGCAAGTAGTGGGCATGATGGCAGAACAGCAAGCTTAGATCTCACATCTTATATGAGCACAGGAAGTTGGGGGAGCTGGAAATGCCATAAATCTTAAAATTCTCAAAAATTCTCCTCCAATGATATACATCCTCCAAAAGGTTGTACCTCTTAACTCCTCTGAAACAGCACCACCTACTGGACAACTCATGTTCAAACATCTGTGCCTATGAGGGACATTCTCATTCAAACCACCACAAATGTGAAAATTATTAAAATTTCATTTCAAAATGAATTTTATTTCTATCAATAATTTGATAACTCTGTGGTGTGTGTGTGTGTGTGTGTGTGTGTGTGTGTGTGTGTGTGTGTGTAAGTAAAGAACATGTTTCTACCAGCTGGGCATGCTCTGATCATTGTGGAGATAAGCATATTTACCTCAGTTGTCTAAAACTATCTTCCAAGGGGGCAGATGACCTCTTGATTAGAAAAGTGTTTCTCAGATACTTGAGGATCTTTTACTAAAGCACAAGAAGGCTGGATGTGCCTCCTGGAAATAGAGACAAAGTCCAGCCTTCCTGGGTTTGGAGTGGCTCCCGGAATCCTCTTGGTGTGACAGTTTTATGACACACATCAGCCACTCCTGAGCTGCTGATTCACACGAGGAACAAGATGACCCCAGAGCATTCTGATCTATCTTTGTAACAAAAACTTGCATTAAAGTATCTGAGACTGAGAAATCTTTATGGCTGCTTAGGCAGCATTTTATCTATAAGGTATGGTTAAGTTAGGAGCTGACCTTCAAGTACAATGTCACCTTCCTCATGTCATAAGCCTTTAAGCTTTGGAACATTGCCATATCACTTTCTTTTAATGGTTCTTTGGTTTTAATCACACATTTTAAACAAAGGAGATATTTGAACAACCAGTTTCTAGGATGTTCTTTGGGGACTTTCCGTGGTCTACCAATTTTAATCTCAATCTCAAGTATGAACTATCTTTATTTTATACCACTTGACTTCCTGTGCATTGCTTATTTGGGCTCTGACAATAAGACAGCACCATTTCCAATGCTAAATTTAACTTGTTTTCCATGCCTACTTAGGTCTTCCATCAAATTACTATTGCCCTTCAACTTTTTTGTCCTACTGTTTTCTTAAGAAAGAATGATTTTATATTTCTTTTTTCCTTGTTATTTTATTTTATTTTGTTTTTCTTCCAGCACTGGGAATTGAACCCAGAGCCTTGCACATGCCAGGTAAGTACTCTCCCACTGAGCTATGGACACAATAGCTTGTTATTTTTATCTGTGCTTCAGCAATAATGTGCAGAGTAATATTAGTTTTTCTAGATGCCAAAGACCTTCACAAGAACCAAGCAACAAAACATGTACACGATCATAAGATAAAAAGATTGCAAGGGAATAAATCATGTTATAACAATGAGATACTGTCGTACTGTCTCTGTTTTGTCTGTATGGATATGGAAAATTGACCTTCCATATAATAGGAATCCCATTTTTTTTTCTTTCCACATTTAAATCAGAATTTCTTCTATTTCTAAATATTTGATTTATTTCAAGTTCAATTCTACAAATCCTTTCTTTTGCTAACAGAACCTATATAACTTTGAGTTAGTAACAAGGACAAGAAATAATCCTGAGATCCCTCTAAATTGGATTCCAGATTTAGAAAGGAGACTTGTTTGTACACAATAAAACAGGAACAGCAGAACTAGTTTGAAGCCCAGATATGTCTCAGACCCTGTGCTAGCACTGCCCTGGTCTTCACCAGGAAGGAACCTTAATTTACAGTAGAACTGGGGGACATGGTTTCTTCCCTCATTCTCCATCCTGCTGAGCTAGTTAACCTTTTCGGGGGGCAGTTGTTTTACTTTGTTTTTGAAATTTTGGGGATGCGATAAATAAAGAAGACTTCAGGGAACAATAAAGTCCTTATTTCAACAGAGAATCTCTTAAATAAGAGCAGACTTCATGGGACTGGTGGATGTTTGAAGCTTTCATTCTCAGTGTTTTTAAGCCACTTTGGTCCTTAGGGATTTTAGCTTTCCTTTGCCATTGTTTTATCTTTGGGGAAGGGGCTTTTGATTTCCATCACCCATGATCCTTCTTGATGCCTCACTCTTCTCAAACATGAATCAGATATCAGCGTGATAGGAACACAAGATCGTCATAGAGAATTTGTAGTCTCTGTCCTAGAGGAGATTAAGAGGTGGCCTCTGCACCTCCTCTTGTACCCCGTGGACAGGTTTGAAGGGTTCCCACTCTTTTGTAAACACATATGGCCTCTTTTTTTTTTCTATCTCTGAATTGGCAGAGGGATCCTGGAAGATTATGGAAAAGTCAGCAACTGTTTGTATTTGTTGTGTTAATCCATTGATTAAAAAAACATATATCTGCTTCTTGCGATGTTTTAGTACCTTGGGGGCCATTGCTGACTGAAGAGGAAAGCTAGACAGTTTTTCAAGACAGCAAGTGGCTTATGTGGAAGTGCCTCTTCCACATTCAATGCAATCTCACTAATCAACAGCCCGTAACCCACCTAGCTCCTTATCCAACTTTCATATGTGAAACCAGTATTTGCCCTTCTCCTAGTCATTCATAGACAGACGAAAGACAACCAGAGACTGCCCCTGTAGGGCTCACTGACTTTATTAGGAGCACTTTAGAGACTAAGCATTCTACAGTTCCTTATCCTTTCCTTAAAAAAAACAAAACAAAACAAAAACAAACAAACAAACAAAACAAAACAAAAAGGTGTCATGCCTGGGCTTTCCTCCACATACCTGATTCTGCTTCATGGTTAAGTATGGCTCGCTATGCAATGGCAAGCCCTCTTCCTTTGGGAAATTAATAAATAAATCTCAGATTTATGATAGTAATAAAAATCTCTGGCAATAGTACTGGTCTCTCCGTGTTATCACTTGATTCCAACTGTATAAATTAATGCCCAGATACAATTTTCACACAATTGTGATGCCCGTATAAAGATCTGCTCATAGACATTTTGGTAGTAGGTGCAGATTAGTTGAAATTTCAATCTTACCAGCCTTTTATGTATTAATAGTAGACTTTTAGATATAATGAAAACTCAAGGTTCTTGAAATATATTCACAGAAAGTGTTCTTGGGTTGTGTTTATCCATTCAAAAGCTGTTTAACTGACACTATGTGTATATGCCAGTTTACTAGGACATAGATATGTAGCAACCCCTAACACACACAAGCTTGATATTTGAACCAGATGCAACTAATCATGTAAAATCAGTGCCTGAACATAGACTGGAGGTAGAAAGCTGCCACAGGGCTGGCAAGACAGTACTCTTGGTTACCTTGCAAAGAACACCATGTCTTCCGATGCAAGCTAAGCCAAAGGCATGGTTATACTACCGTGGCTCTGAGGCTCTAGGGTGAAGTCATTTGCCAAAATACCATCTCAAAGAGAACCAGTCTGAATTCAAGCTACCATTTTGAAGAACAGCTAGAAAATAGGAAACAATGGTGAAACTTAAAGACCACGAATACGAGTGATGGTTAATGAAAGATTCGGAGGTGTTGGTGGGGAACAGAGTGAGTAGAAAGTTGTCTAAAGGAAAACGTGGGTGGACAGGGAGTTTTTTATCTGGCTCTCATCAATCTGGGCAAATTCAAAGAGCAGCTGATGGAGCAGTCATTAGCCCATCATTTCCGACAAGCACAAAAGCAGGTCCCATGTGAGATGCCGAGTCTGCCACAGTTCTAGTAGTCTTAACTGAGTTAAGAACACTCTGATTCCCTCCTCTCCAAGAGATAAGCATAGCAATATGGAATTCTGGGATTTGAATGACCAAATCATTACCCAATAGGAAGGAAGAAGTCCAACAAGAGCAGAAGGAAGAAGGACGAGCACAAGGAAACCAGAGTTCAGCAGGACTTCTCCATGGGAAGAAGAAGCAGAGTCAGGATTCTTCCAGGAGAAAGACCAACTCTGTAGGTTTGCTCACTTGGGCCACGGGTCTCTCTAAGACTTATGAGCTCATCGTTCCTTCTGGAGATAGAACCCTGCTACCCTGAATCCTAAATCCTGAAACATTGGAAGTATAGAGGCTAGCCCAAGGCCTGTCACCTCCTGCCGGTTGATGGAGCATGTGCAAATGCTGGAGCCACCTCCTCACATAACAAGAACTTAATCTCCAGGACAACATTGTTATTGGTTTACTTAAGACAAAAACGAAAGCTTATGAATCGTGTTGTTATTCTGTTTTCCTTCTCACGCAAGTGAAATCGGATGTCAACTTGGTTCCCAGCAACAGGGCTTGGGGTAGTTGGTATAGGTCAAAGGAACAGAACCCCTTGGCAGCAACAGGAGTCTGTGGAGTTAACGGAAAGTTATGTTAAAAGCAGGCTTCTTTAATGGAGTCAAGTCAGAAGTAAGGCTTATGATCTGAAATCTCCTGTGTAGACAGACCTGAAGGAAATTACTACATAAAAATTTAAGAGTCAGAGGGAAGAGTGAGCATGCCTTTGCCTTCCATGATGATGTCGAGAGAGGAAGTCCCCTCTTTTTCTAACTTTTTGACTCCCTCAGGTTGACATCCTAGTTTTCTCTAGTAAGACTTGTCTTTGCTCCTTTGTTTCGAAAATCTGGACTTACCAATAGAAAAATTATTCGGGGGTTGGGGATTTAGCTCAGTGGTAGAGCGCTTGCCCAGTAATCGCAAGGCCCTGGGTTCGGTCCTCAGCTCCAAAAAAAAAAGAAGAAAGAAAGAAAGAAAGAAAAATTATTCATGGAAAATGAATGCTCTCATAATTTCAATGTCCCCCACATGACCATGTACTGAATGCTTTTTCCCCAGCCGGTGGTGTTATATTGGGATATTATGGAAACATTAGGAAGCTGGGCATTCACAGAGGAAGTAATACATTGTAGGCATGACTATGAAGGGTCTTTTATTTCTATCCCTTTCCTCCTAGTTCTGGCTGCGCTGAGGTGAGCTGCCTGTCAATGTGCTCTCTACTTAAGAGTCTGTCTCACCATTGCCTGAAATAACAGAGCCAGACAACCAGAGACTGGAGCTTGAATGGGTTAAAAAAAATCCTTCCTTATGTAAGTGGTTTATCTTAGGTATTTGTCAAAGATGTAAAACCAACACATTGTGTGTACTGTTCACACAAGTCTAGCAATTCCAGAAAAGTCATTCTTTAGACAATCTCTTGAAATGGGGGGGATTGAATTGAAGAAATATTATGGGTAGGAGCACTGGAGAGATGATCAGTGGTTAGGAGCAATTCTTGCTTTTGCAGAGCACCCAGGTTTGATTCCCAGGCACCCCCAGGGTGATTCACAGCCATCTCTAACTTCAGTTCCACAGGACTGGTCCATGGGACCAGCTCCATGGGTGCTGTATGCATGTAGTACATAGACATGCATGCAGGCAAAACATCCATATGAATAAAATAATAATTTTAAAAGGAAACATTGCAGGGCATTTTCAGTGTAATATTCCAATTCTCATAAATTTCTGTTTCTCCACTAGAGAATATAAGACACACCATTTTAATCAGGAGATGCTATTCAGTACTCACTTTCAGACAAATTGTGTATCCGAGACATAGGGCTGGAGTGGTTTCTAATTTAAAATTAGATGGTGAGGAAAAGAAATCTGGATGCTATTAAAAATTATACCTGTATCATGCTAAAAAGGATTTTTTCAGCAATTGTCAGGCCAACACGTCATACTGCCAAGCCCATAACCTGCTTCCAGAAACATATGGGATTTATATCACAGACTCTCACACCTCGTGGGGAGGGATATTTGAGTCAATTAACCCCTTGTCAGCAGTATCTAATCTGGAAGAGTGTACATACCAAATTCAAATACATTTTGTCTAGATTTTTCTAGTCCATAATTTTGAGTGACATCTTCTCTGAGTCAGGGTACCATGGAGTAAAAGCAAAGTCTAAGGATATCTCCTCGAAATGCAGACTCTTTCTTCACACATTCTTAAGGGTATCTTCTGAACATATTTACCATGCAGGTTTTTTTCGACTCACTTGGAGGCCGTGCTGAGATGCCTAACACAAATGTCAAGCCCAGAATTAAGAAAGAAAACAATAGACTACAAAAACATCAGTGTGTGGTAAGCTAGCACTGATATTTCAAATGGTGGACATTGAAGAATTAGTGTTCCCTATAAAATGTGTTGATGCAATATTGATTACTATGCTCATCTTTAGAAAGAACTGTGGGGATGAATTTATAGTTCTTGGGCAGAGCATTGTTTGCCCAAGTGGTTTAATTTTCTTTAGGAGGTATATGTGTGTGTGGTTGTGTGTGTGTGTGTGTGTGTGTGTGTGTGTGTGTGTGTGTGTGTATCCCAATACAAGGTACAAGAAAGCTTGGTTAGGATAATCCAAGTGACTCCACAAATAATATAATATAGATTATAGTTAGATCCTTGGGTGACCTTTTAGTGGTTGGTTGAGAGTGCACTCCTATTGCTGAAGACACCACACACTTAGGACAGAGGACTTGGATGATTTGAACTGAATCTGACCATGTAGTCTCTTTTCTGCAGTCCAGCTTCCACGGTTGCAGAAAATATTATGCAAGATGCCAAGGGAGGGAAGCCACTAAAATGTCCTTCCCAGCAGGGACACCTATGAACCATGCTAATTACCAGAATGGGGAAATAGGTATAAAGGTGAAATAAGCACTTCCCTGTGTTAGCAGTAACGGACAGTTGTCCAAGTGGACTCAAGGCTCACCCAACAGGAAGGAAATCATACCTGGTTCTAGAAACTTGCCAGCTTCCCAGACCTAGTAAGGCCATGGATCTTAGAATCTATTATCACTACTTTGCTAGATGATCCTGATCCCTTACTGCATCCTAACACTCATTGTTATACCACAGGTAAGTGTAGCTGCCAGCCCTCATCAAAGGGGCCCCTTTTTACAGCAAATGGAGACCCTCACAGTAAATCACAATGCAGAGATCAATGGATCACGGGTATCCCAGCCCCTACACATACATCTATCTCACAATTCCTACATACATTACTCAGGGAACATTGAGGAAGAGGGGGCCGGAGGGATTTTAAGAGTCGGAATATAAGAAGTGCTATTAGGAAGGAGTCTCTCCTAGAAATGGCTGCATACAAGACCAGGACAATGCCGATATCAAAGATATCTTAGTGTGGGGGGTAAAATTTTTGAGGGGGTCTCACTATAGACAAAGAATTAAAGGCAAATTAATGACTGCGGGGAGAAAGAAAATTAGGCTCTTCCAAAGACGAGACCCCTTACTGGTTGTCCAATGCAGAGTGGTCAGCCTTGAAACCATACATGAACAACAATAATGAACTCAGCAAGATAAACATGTGATATACATGTATGTGTGTATACATACATACATACATAAGAGTACACATAAATACACATGTGTAACAATGATCAAAGAAAAAGAGGCTATCCACCTGAGAGTCAGGGAGGCACAGAAGAGGGTGGAGGGAAGGCAGCTGGGAGGGAATGGACGGAGAAAGGGAGAAAGGAAGTGATGTAATTCTGTTTCAATTAAAGTCATATTTTAAACTTACAAGTGAAAGCGTATTAGTTTCAATCATGGGGATGACAGATAGGTTCTACTTTTCAGAGAGGAAAACAGATTAAAGAGGCCACCAGCTACACTACCGATGCTCTGCACACTGACTGGGCACTCCAACTTTTTCTCCTGCATCAGCTCTGCTTGGCAGGACTAGAAAGTTTATAGAACTAGGAAATATATGGGGTAGAGAACCTCGGCGGTTCCACCGAACTAAAACATCTCTATCTCAAAGATGTCTTCCAAGAGCTTGTAAATAGTATAAGGAGGCTTCCCAATTAAATAAACAAAATGGAAGCCAGTCATCAAATATCCTGTAGTCTCTGGCTTGTTCTTACCAATCTGATAGAAAGCATCATGAAAGGAAGGTTCTGCGGGTGCGAATATTGGTCAGTAAGTGCAGACGGTGTGGCTGTTAAGGCTCTGACCTTGGCCAGTATCAGCTTCACTGTTCATCAGCCAAGAGACTTCAAGCAAGTACTAAGACTCATGTCCCCATTTCCTTCTCTCTGTGTCAAGGACACTAATAGCTCATATCTCATTATAATCAATAATTGAGCCATGATGTCTGTAAAGCCATAGTGCTTAGCTTATGCAAGCAACACTTTGGTGTTAACTGTTATTTTTGAACATTGTGCAAGATAGCCATTTCTTGAAATTCCCAGTGTTTTAGTATGTATACCATTTTAAGTAGGGAAAAACTGACAATGATGATATATATATATAAAAAAAAATGGCCAGCAACAGATAATCCATTGTAGTTCTTCGAGCTGACAGTTCAGTCCCTCTTAAGAATCAGATCTTCTTTGTAAGTCTCTGTCGCCAGCTCCTTGGGAGATCTGTCTTGCTGACAGGTCGCTGCCTTGTTTGCCGAAGGAGAGTTACATGAATTATAGCCATCATGAAGACGCTGCTGAAACCTGAGCAGATGTTTGAACAAATATGCAAGGTATCCAAGGTTTCTTAAAGGGACAAGGTCCATCTTGAAACCATCAAGCAAAGGGAAATAAACAGCCATTTCCAGGTAACCTTGCGCAGATTAGACAGCAGGTAAATTCATCAAACTTCCCTGACTTTGCTGCACTCATCTGTACACACCTGAGCAGCTCACTTTAGGCTATTAGTCTCACCATTAAAAAAAAAAAAGAAAGAAAGAAAGAAATTCATTTACCCCAAAGGTAGCAAAACCGGATTCCCAAGAAACATGGCACGCAGCAGACAACTGGGAACAAACACGGAAAGCGGGACTTTTTCCAACCAGATGCTTCTCAAAGTATGTGGCAAATGCTTTAAAGGAGTCCTGTACAAATTTCAAAAACCATTCTTCAAGATTAAGTGAAGCCTGGAGAGGCACAGGAGGGATACAGACAAAGAGCAGATGGCGGGCTCAACTTGTCTATGATTTTGAAAGGAGAGATATTACAACGTGATAAAGTGGTGGCAGTTGATGTGTATTTCAGGCAACACCCAGACATTCACGTCGTGTTGCTATGAACTGCCCCAGAGTCTTCATTACTCAAATAACATCAACTTTCTGTGGTGAGCCGGAAACAGGGCATATATTATGATAATGACATTGTAACAATGTTACGAATTGTAATTGAAGAGTCCCCAACTCCTCTGTGACTAGGAATTGAGCTATGGTTATTTTCTTATCAGCATTAGCATATTCTGCAACATAAATCAACCTCTTCAGGCCTTTCATCTGACTTCTTTGCGGTACGTTGACAGCTCTCGCTGGCTGAGGGAGACGCAGCTGCATGCTCTGTGTCCCAGTGTTTACTCGGCTTCGTGACAACTCACGACCAAAGCATCCTGTTAAATGTCACAGGGATCCACAGACCTTGAGACCATCCTTGAAGCGATAAAACTGAGCCTTACCAAAGCCTAAGTTCCCAGTATCCTAGAGCATTCTCCTTTTACACCCATTCCTGGTAATCAAAGGCAAAACACACCAGACTTGGAAACGCAGCTTTTGAGGGGCGTATCTGCAAACAGAATGTCACGAGGACGCTCTTGTCTGAGCATGGTTTAAGCTGCAGCATTATTTCATGGGTTTGGATGGGGAATGAGCTCATTTGTACGTCGTTTTGAATTTTCCTCCCATCATTTCCTTCTATTTTGAAAATATGGTGCCAATACTTAGGAGCAAAGAAGACAAATATTTTTTTCTCCACTTTTCTAGTCATGTACACCTATTATAGATGGCTTAAAAAATGTTACTGTCATCACAGGACATAGTGGTCGGATTATCTCTGTATGTGGCAGGCGGAAACAGGGGGCTCTGTGTCAGTTAGAGGCTAGCCTGCTCTACAAAGGGAGTTCCAAGCCAGTCAGGGTTGCGAAGGGATACTTTGTCTCAAACAAGTAAACAAACAAACACACAAAATATCACATGTACCTAAAGTAGCCAAGAACCTGAGACTAGATGGACCAGAGGCCTAGGGGGAACCCTAATGCTATTATTCTATTAAGAGAACATAGCACTAAAATGACCCCTAACAACATTCTACTACACCCATAGATTAGCGCCTTGCCCAGCCATCATCAGAGAAGCTTTTTCTTACAATAGATGGGAACTAACATAGCTGGACACAGAGAGGGATAGACTTTAGAGCAGTGAGTCCCAAATGGCTGTCCTCATGAAAGCCCTCCCCCTAAGGCTCAGGGGTCTGTGTGGAAGAGGAGGCAAGAAGGATGGATGACTCCAAGGAAACTGTGTCTTCCAAATACAACAGGACTGACAAACTCATGGCTTCACATGGACCAGGGAAGCCCACACCGGCCTGTACAGGTTCAAGCCAGACAAAGTCCCAGCATGGAGAAGATGAAATGGGCAGGGACTCCCTCTGCTTACCAAGAATCTATCTCTAGTTAATACCAAAGGAAAAGTTAGTTTTCTCCAATGGAGTCTCACTGGGTAGATTAACCACACTTCAGGGCAGGCCCCACACTCAGGAATAATAGTTGGCCAACACAACACAAAAGCAATGGCATCTTCATACAATTTTCACCTTGTTTGCTTTGTTCTAGCTTTTTTTTTTATTAACTCTCTTTTACTTTTTCCTTTTGACTTGCATTTTCTGTCCTGGTTTTTGTTGTTGTTGTTGTTGCTTTTGTTTGGTTTTTTTTGTTTGTTTGTTTTTGCTTTTTTTTTTTTTTTGTTTTTGTTTTTTGTTTTTTTTTTTTTTTTTGGTGAGGGTTCCATTGTTTGTTGTGTGTATTGTGTTCCTTTTTTTTTTCTTTCTTATTTTTTTTATTTCTATCTATTTTTTGTTTTAGAGAGAGAGAGAGAATGTAGAGTCAGGGGGCAGGAGGATGGGAAGCATCTGGAAGGCCCTGGAGGAAGGAAAATCATGATCAAAATATAGGGTATGAAAAAAATATTTTTCAACTATAAAAAAAAAAGGTCACTAAGCCTGTAGTCTCTCAATGAACGTTGTTTTCTTCCCTGTCTTTTTGATCAGTCTGCTACACTCATAAAGCAGGAATGGGCCAATATTGGACAAATCTAATCACACGCGTTCTCTGAATTCATCATGGTTTCCACGTATTAGGTTTTTATGGACTGCCAGCATCTCTTTTCACTCCCATAGCAGCTGCAGGTCCACGGCCAACCTATCTCTCCAGGAGATGGATTAAAGGCTTCGCTGCCTGATTAGGACTTTCCATCTCTGAGATTAATCGGCTTGACAAATTATAGCATCTCTCCTGCCAAACTGATATTTTCCTAATGCAGATACAACTTTGTGACGGAGTGTGATCCATTTTCTTCTCCGCCCTAAACCATCCGCTACCAGGGAAGCATTTTCCCTTCTGAATGACAGCAAAAATAAATCTCTTGCTGAAGGGAGATGGGAAACTGAAGCTTCCACAGTGGAAGACTTGGATTTTTCTCACTCAAGACTTGGATTTTTTCAAGATGGATGAACAAAGTCTTTTCTAAGTGTTTGGCTGTATTTTGAAAAACCAAGAGCTACATATGAGAATGGTTATGCCTCAGTACTTCACTAGGAATTTCCCCGATGAAGCTCCTGCTTCCATAGTCTTGTGTGAGCAGAACACTACCGTGCTATTCTAGAGTCAATACTATGGCTCAGGCTAGCCAGTATCCTAGCTCAGTCTGCTGTACCCATTTCATCTCTACGCTTTCTTTTTTCCCAAGTATGGCAACATTGTCTCAGGAAAATAATAATTATCGTTATCAGTATTGTTATTGTCATTGTTGTTATTGCTATTATTATTATTATTATTATTATTATTATTATTATATTTTGCCCTAATGGTCACTGAGCACATTTGCTTGCATGACCTTTGCCACCTCTGCATCATCCTGGGAGGGCCCTATTCCTTCTTCAGAAACATCATCCATCACCACAGCATACTTTGTTTCTCCAGCATTAGTTCTCCTGCCCTTGGCCTTTCTCTCGCACTTTGATTCACTGTGGTTACAAATGTCATTGCTTCAGCTCTCTGTCCTTCGGGAAGCTCATTCCTGGATCTTTGCTTCCAGTCCTTTCCTTGACATCTGACCTCTCCAGTTTACCAATGGCCACGGGGAATTTCCGTTTGGCTGTTCTCTCAAAATCAACCTTCCGTGTCTGAGAAGCTGACCCGCGTTTCTTCCAGATTCATTCTCGTCAACCACCCCACTTCATCCCTGAACTTCATCTGCGAGGGGCAGCTTGCCAAACCACACGATTTTGTAATGTTTGTTCTGTTTCGTTTGTTTGATTTTTAAACGTTTCTTGTAGGTTTTATGGGATAAATGTCAGCAGAGTACGGGCTTCGTCTTGCTCATTGATAAATGCCTCCCTCCTGTGCCTGGAACACAGGAGGCTCTTATCAAAGACTTGCTGAATGACTGGACTTTGAATGCTCAAGGACAGAATGTATATAAAGTACTTAGTGGACCCTCAATAAAGAACTTAAAAATAAAGGTTTGTCATGCAGAACTTGAGAAAAGAGCAGTAGCTATCAGTGACCAGGGATGGTTATTAGACAACAGCAAGCCGTAATGGAGTTCTGTACCACACTGCTGCTGTGGACAGCCATGCAGAAGACAGCTTAAAGGCCAGAAGGCAGGAATTTTCAAAGTTTTCACCATGAGGAAATAATAACTATTTGAAGACAGAAAAAAATGTTTAGCCTGATTTAAACATGTGCATAAGATGCTATACAGTAACCTATAATATGTTATCATTTTAATGCATCAGTGAAAATATATGAATTATAAAATCAACTAAGTCAAATGCTAAATTATTTTGCCTCTTGGTAAGATAAGTATGATTTAATAAATGTTCTTACCTAAAATCATCGGAGAAACAGCGCATGATATCAAATAAACACAATCCAATTACTTTCTTGCTGGTTTGTTTTGACATTTTAAAGTGAGCCCTTAGGATTTCAATTTGTCCCTCCTAATATTTGCTTTGATGCATTGTTATGTTTTTCAATTAATAACATTTATCATTTCGTTAAATTCCTGTGCTTAATTCATTGATTTTTGTTCTACAACTTAATTCTTTTCCAGACCAAGTCTAATCTAGGCCAAGGTTAGTACTGCTCTGATTATTAAGGGGAACTTTTGCTCTCAATTCTTTAATTCTATAAACTATACCAAAATTGCAGTCTAAACTTAAAGTGGGAAAATACTAGTCTGAATTTCAGTTCTGGTCATTTCTAGCAGTTTGAGGTACGATAAGCTGCTTAAAGCAGCCGTGAGGCTTGAGAAGGTAGCTCTGAAAGTTGGCTCCAGGGCAGGCATACTGGGTTGAACACTTCCTCAGCGCCCTCACTTCTAAAGTGAAGATAAAGCTAAGTAAAGTCCACTGTATATGTTACCATGTGAGGTTAAAATATAAAGCATTTAGAATCCTGCCTGGCAGGTTATAAGTAACGTGGTAGCATTGAAGAGAACTAAGCGAGATGGTGGTGGTCTTAACCATGACATTCGTTAACCAGGCCACATGCAGCAACTCTTTTGGGACACTCTTTTATACACTGCATAAAAAAGTGTCTCTGTCTTTCCTCACCGGCCTAAAGCGCCTTCTGATTGGTTTAAAAAAGAACCAAACAGCCTATAGCAAAGCAGAACATCCGGGACATCCGGGCAGAGACAGGAACTCTGTGGGGAAAAAAAACATGCAGAGGCTATATGCCAGACAAACAGGAAGAAAAAGGGTCTGGACTGAGGAGAAGTAAGAAACCATGTGGCAGAACATAGTATAAATAGGTTAATTTGAGCTTTAGGAACTAGTTGGGAACAAGGCAGCTAAGGCCGTGTTTTCATAATTAATGAAAGGTCTCCATGTCATTATTTGGGCAGCTAACAAGTTGAGACAGCCCATCTTGTACAACTCTCTATGTCAAAGGATCATCATGTACACATCATGTCCTCCAACTAGCAGAGCCACCTATGAGGGGTACGAAGTGACTTGAATAAGTTCCTGTAGCTGGTAGTGTCTACTTTCAAACCCATGAAGCGACGAATTTGGCCCTAGTACAAGAGTTGGTCACAGTAAACTTCATATAATTTCTTGCTGACTTCCATCCACTTAAAAACTGCCTTCTACTGTAGCCATGATTGTGTCTTGCAAAGTTCTGTGCTGGGAGTGGTTTTCCCTGTATCTCGTCAGTTCCTAAGGAATCTGTCAATGGTTCGTTATTCCCTTTCAAATATGAGTCTATAGACAACTAACAGATTTAAGGGGAGATCGCTTTCTGTTTTCTCTTTGCACCCATATCAGACACAACCTATGCAGCAGAACGAACAGTTACCTTGGGTGAGTTACTTCAGTAACGTTCTGTGCTTCGATCCTTCGATCGGAAAACAGAGGTGGTGAAAGTGGGTGGCTTCATACATTTGTTGGACGTATTACGTGGTACCATGAATTCAAAGCCCTTGGTCATTAGTCAACTGTGATGGCAGAGAAAGAGGCAGCTTCTTCCTACAGTGGTATTCTAACTCACTCTCTCCCGGAGACGCCATAATCTCGAAACCACTAGCTTGATTACCAAGCAACTGTGTTGTTGATTTCTACCGTAAGTCTTGAAATAAATGTACCCCTTAGACCCTAGCAAGCCTTAAATCCTGCATAGGCATCAACCTTTTGGTGTTTTAGAGTAAGTTCCCGGGTTCATGTCTCTCCATTCTCCTCCACAGGATCTGTTTCTTCCTCAATAACCTCTCTTAAGTGACTATTCGTTCCATCTATGCTGTTCCTTCTAGAAACTCTTTTTTTTTTTTTCAGAGCTGAGGACCGAACCCAGGGCCTTGCGCTTGCTAGGCAAGCGCTCTACCACTGAGCTAAATCCCCAACCCCTATGCTGTTCCTTCTAATATGTCACATATCAGTGCTGCCCCACTGCAGGCACACAGATCTCACCAAGAAACCCAAGGCCACCTCAAAAGAGTGACTCAGACTAATTCTTATTGCATTTGTATCTCACCCTTGTTCCATGATGGAATGAACCTCATGATAAATTCTGCTTCAGTGAACGGTGGTCCTCAAGGACACTTTTTTTAATTGGATATTTCTTTATTTACGTTTCAAATGTTATTCCTTTCCCCAGTTTCCTGTCCATAAACCCCCTATCCCCACTGCTCCCCCCATCCCCTCCCCCCTTTCTTCTATAAGGGTGTTCCCCTCCCCATCCATTCCTGCCTTACCCCCCGGCATTCCCTTGCCCTGGGGGTCCAACCTTGGCAGGACCAAGGGCTTCTCCTTCCATTGGTGCCTGACAAGGCCATCCTCTGCTACATATGCAGTTGGAGCCATGGGTCAGTCCATGTACCGTCTTTGGGTAGTGGTTTAGTCCCTGGGAGCTCTGGTTGGTTGGTATTGTTGTCCTTATGGGGTTGGAAGTCCCTTCAGCTCTTTCAGTCCTTTCTCTAATTCCTCCAACAGAAGTCCTGTTAATACCAGAGACATGATGAAAAAACACACGAGCCTTGCCTAACAGACCGGCATGTGCCTATCCTGATGGTTACAGGTCTTTCTTTCCTCAGACAGCCTGAGCTGCTTCCTGAAGCCCATGCTCCAGTGCCCACCACCAGCCTTTGGTAACTGAGCCCATCCTATTAAAAGCAGGCTGGTATGAGTGGATCCCCTCCCTCGTATTCACTGACAGCTGAACAAGCCCCACACTTCTCCCTGCAAATTACTGGCAGTGCCTGCAATGACTTGGAACGGTAGGCAGACAAAGAAAAACAATTTAGTTTCTCCCTGCCTGGTTGCTCCCTTCCAAATGTGACAGCTTTCCTCAGCAAATGGCTCATGATCTAGTCAGACCAAGTGATACCCAAAGCGAACAGTGACACCAAATGGTTAGATAGATCAAAAGAGAGTGTTTCCTTTCCAACACACACCAGAAAGGACAGAGGCAGCTTCCATGCCATGGATAAATAAAAAGCAAAGGGATGATAAACTGAAAGAGGGCAAAAAAACAAAAACAAAAACAAAAACAAAAACACAAAAACACCTCAGTACCTTGAGATCTAAGGACATCTTTAGAATGATGGTTGTGTCTTTCGTTTAGTACCTCATGTTTGATTCATCCTTAGAGTTAACTTGAGCATTTATTTGACTTCAGTTGTTTTGATATGATACAAAGGAAGGAAAGAAGTGTGTTCATTTTCAAAAGACAACACTTCCTGAACCTATATTTGGTGAGAGCATTTGAGAACCAGTTCTGCACGCGCGTGCGTGCGTGCGTGCGTGCGTGCGTGCGTGTGTGCGTGCGTGCGTGTGTGTGTGTGTATGTGTGTGTGTTGGAACCTTGGAAAAATGTTTCAGGCTTTGTTTTTCCCTCATGTCTATTTTTAATGTCATATTATTTTCTGAATATATGATTTTCTACCTTTTGTAGTTTGGATTTTTACTTTAGAACTATTGTATAATACTTAATTATATTCCTTATCATATTCAGTCCTTACACAATTAAAACCAGTTGTTTGTAAGATTTTGTTTTTAAGAGAAAGAAAGGATTAATGATACACACACACACACACACACTCACACACTGACATTTCTCTTTTGGCAATATTAATGATTCAGGATGATATCCAGACTGGCTTTAATCAATCAACACATCAAAGGATTATAAACCGTATTGAAGGTCCATAAAATAAAAGTTTGTTTAATGTGAATTTTATGTGAAAATAGCAGCAGGCAGCAGGGACTGTTACAGAGACCAGAATTAAGGAATTAAAAGACAAACCAAAAAAAAAAAAAAAAAAACACTGGGAAGTAGATGCAGGTGGATCAGGAGCTCAAGGCTAGCCTCAGCTACAAAGGAATTGTCAAGCCAGCCTGTCTAGACTGTATGGGACCCTGGAGAGAGAGAGGGAGAGGGAGACAGGGAGACAGGGAGATGGAAACACAGAGAGACAAGACTAAGAGTATATAGGCATTCAAATTAAAGAATAAGATGAGTATGATTAAAATACATATAAGTAAAAGAGGAAAGGTCTAGACAAAAGTCAGCAAATATTACAGGTGTGCAGGTGACAAAGAGGAGAGTAGAGGAAGTGGAGACTGTGTTGAAAGAGACTAGAGGTGGAAGAGAATAAAACGTTGGATCAGGAAGACAGGAAGTATAAGAATGCTTTAAAACAGTGGCTGTTATTAAAAAGTTAAAGTGCCAGGGAGTCAAGGGACATAGGAAGATGGCAGCATCTGGCTCGGAATGACTGCTTCAGAAAAACTGACGGGACTTCGGTGACTGCAGAGACCAAAGAGAGATAAACAGTACAAGAAAGATGGCCATTTGTGACAGATAAAGAGGCTGATGCAAATGCATTCATTTCACTGTTCATATACAACATGATGACATGATAGTGAAATGTTAGAAAATACAGCCACTGACCAGAGATTGCACAAGAGCTACTTTACTCTGTCTTAAGTAGTTCCTATTGCCGTGAAGAGAAGCCAGGTCCAAGGCAACTTTTATAAAGGACAACATTTAACTGGGGCTGGCTTACAGTTTGAAGAGGTTTAGAACGTCAGGAAACATGGTGGCATATAGGCAGCCATGGTGCTAGTGAAAGAACTAAGAACCACAAGTGCAAAAGCAAATGTAACACCAGGCCTGCTTGAGCATCTGAGACCTCAAAGCCCACCCCCTAGTGATGCACTTCCTCCAACAAAGCCACACCTACTCCAACGAGGCCACACCTCCTAATACTGCCACTTCCAACAGACCTATGGAGGCCATTTTTATTCAAACCATCACACCTATGTACCACAAGATTTTCCTGACTAGCAAAATATCCCCAATAGGACAGTAGTGGCATTTCTATCATGAAGATGTTCAACACTGTCTAGTTGAGCTTAATTCCTCTTGAACAAAAGGAAATTCATATCTGGTACTATAAATTTAGCCAACTACCAGTGCTAAAGAGGTCATAGACCCTAGAAAAGAACTACTACTCCCATTTCCTAAACCAATACAATTTCTAATTGTAATCTAAATATTCATCCTTATATCCACACAGAAATATAGCTCTCAGCCCTCAATTAAATAAGCCTCTTCTGTAGCAGACCGAGGCTACTCCAAAGATCCACAACTGGTCAAAACACAGAAAGTAAGTGACCACGGTATTCCCGGTCCAACTGATAGATCTATGACATAACCATTCCACTTAAAGCTCAGGGGAAAATCATGGAAGATGGGTGAAAAGTTGCACCAACCAGAGGACCAGGATGCCTGCTGCTGTTTAGAGCCTTCTAGACATGACAAGGAAGCTATACCCATGGAATCTCAATAATATGCTTACCGAAACAAGACCTGCATAATGACACCACCACTTGACATGCAAATGGATGGGACAAATTTCATCTAGGGTCTCGTCTTAGATGAAGAGCTAGCTACAGGCAATCAATGGCTGCTGAGATAGGGAGAAGCAATGTTCTCCAGGGAAAGCTCTCCAGTCCCAACTGGTCATCACTAAATACAACACACACACACACACACACACACACACACACACACACACACACACACACACGAGAAACTCTAAATAATTTAGACACAGTAGTATATACACATATCATGCAAATACCTATATGTATATTTAACAATAATAATTAAAGAAAAACTGATGAATTTGAGAATGAGTGGGGGTAGGGCATGGGGAGAGTTGGGGTGAGGAGAAAGGAGTAGAAATGATGTAAATACAATGCTCATGTGTGAAATTCCCTTTTCAAGATTATTTTAAAAAAATAAATACATGTGGGACCGTGAAAGGCACCCTGGTTCTCTGTTGAGGAGATTTGAAACCCCGGTGACCCTGAAGGGATGGTAAGGGTTTTGCCTGAGTTCCAGGAAACCAGGCCAGTCACTAGCCACAGCCCTCCATAGATTTGTGGCCATCAATCATGTAAACGCAATGCCTCAAGCCCCTCTACAGGTAAGTGATGTGACCACAGGTCATGTAGGCTCAAGACAGATCTCCATTATAATGAGGTACCTAAAGGCCTGGAGGCTTGGCCAATAACCTTTCCTTCCCAGACACTCCCCCTTGCAAAAGGTATTTGATCTCAGGCCCACCCTGAGAGTAGGGTATAGTTTTACTCATTTCACTTTCTGCCATGACGATAAATGCCTTAAAACCACAAACTGTCTTTTTTCATTGGGATTTACCATGGAGAGCCACAGAGAAGGCTTTTGCCTATAGAGCCGCTGCCTAATCTCCCAAATAAAGCTTCCTTGTGTTCCCAGCAGTGGCAGCTATCAAGCTCAAGCCCTACACCATCAAGCCAGGAACTCTTCCCTGCAGGACCAGCCCGAGCTAGCTTCCCCTTTTGCCCCTCAGCCCCGGGCTAGATCCAGTCCCGCTGATACCCACTCCATTCTCAGCTCTTCCACAGCATCCCAGCGGTGCCTGGATGCCCAAGAGCCTGTGAACCCGATGGCCCCGGACCCTCAGCCAAATCTGGCTGTGTCTCACTATCTGACTGTGCTTCCCCACCTTGCAGGCAATGTCCCGGGAACTGGAGTGGGGTAAGTGTGGTCAAACTTCCCTCATCTGAGCAGCCAAGCCCTGTGACAGAGTACACATGGACTCCAAAATAACCCAGTAAGTACATAAAGTGATAAGACGATGGAAGTCCTTTCTTCAGCTTTCTGGTTATATCTCCAGACATTAGATATGAATTTCCACTGGCCATTTTAGTGTATTACCTCACCCCCTAGACATACAAACCCTCAAGAATGGGTGGCTTACTGTATTCACTTTGTATATTTATACCTGGAACCCAGATCTCTCCTCTCTTATGTATTTAAGTATTGCCTCTCCTTGTGTAACTTTATGATTGTATCACCTTATCTGGGCTGGGGAAACTGCCTACCTTCAATCTTTCACTCAGGAGCAGTCCTTCGTTCACTCGTTTAATTCAGTCAGGGACTCAGCCTTTGACTCTTTCTCACCCCTCCCCTGCCATCTGCCTCCACATCCTGGCTCTGTTCAAAGTGAACTTTACCCCACCATTTCTCTTTCTCTCTCCCTATCTCCTACCCTAGCCCTTCCCATGATACATTCTGCCTTCCTAAAGTTTAATTCAGATCAGGCAGAATAACCTTGCATTAACCAACTCAGGTCACATGTTCCCCATGATTAAAATCCTTTCGTGTCTTCCACTGGGTGCAGACCATCCCCTGTAACCTAGCTTTATTTCTGGCCCACTTTTTGCTCATTGGCCATTTTAAAAAGATTTATTTATTGTGTATAAGTTCAGTGTAGCTGTCTTCAGACACACCAGAAGAGGGCATCAAATCCCATGACAGATGGTTGTGAGCCACTGTGTGGTTGCTGGGAATTGAACCAAGTTCTCTTAACCACTGAACCATCTCTCCAGCCCCAACATTGGCCTTTATCATTGTCCTTTCTTCCTTCCTTCCTTCCTTCCTTCCTTCCTTCCTTCCTTCCTTCCTTCCTTCCTTCCTTTCTCTTTCTTCCTTTCCTTCCTTCCTTCCTTCCTTCCTCCTTCCTCTTTCTTTCTTCCTTCTTCTTTCTTTCTTTCTCTCTTTCTTTCTTTCTTTCTCTCTTTCTTTCTTTCTTTGTCTTAAAAAGGCCCAACTTAAATGTTTGTAAAAAAGCATTCAAAGTTCAAACAATAAGTCTGTCTGCCCTTTTGCTTTGTCCTTTTGCCTTGTGGTGCTCTTTTGACATCATTGAATAGCTATCCCTTTCTATTCATGTTTTCCTCTGCTCACATACTGCTTCCTTGGAGACATTTATGGATCACCATTTCTAAGCTCACAGACCCTCTCAGTGGGCTTCATTTTCATCATTGCCCCTGAAGCTATCTCAAATCCTATGCTTACTTACTATTTCTCCTACCAAAATACAAACTCCCATAGACTCATATCTTGACTACATAATACATCCTTAATAACTAAATGACAAATGAACAAATGTTTATGTCAGACTTAGGAATAGACACTTTTCACTCATTTTCCAAGATATATGCTAGTTGTATTGCTGTTTCTTAGTACATACAATTTAACCTCCCTTTCTTAAAATGTTACTAACATAAAAAGAAGAATGTAAAAACCAGATCCTCAGAATTGGGTTCTATATTCATGAAATAAATTAAAGTTAGAGATGAAAACTATTTTGAGTCTGTCTAGCCAAATATCACTCCTGTTGGTTCCCTTTGTACCCTAGAGCAGTTATAGTCATGCACTCTTTGCTGATGGGGACATATTCTTAAAAAGCATGCCCCTGGATGATTGTGTTCCTATATGAACACAGTAGAGTGGACTCACACGAACCTACAGTTTGGTATACTACATGATAGAACCCGCAAAACCCAGGTCATGTAGTGTAGTCCATTACTCCTACAAAGCACAGCCTGTTACCCTATTTAATAATGAAGGCAATGATTATTCAGCTGTATGTGTGTATCTACGAAGAAGCCACTAGTGTCCGGAAATTTCTAGGCCCATCCTTAGGACCACTGGCACATATGCAGATCATCATTGACTAAGATGTTCCATTGGCTGCTCACTCCCTATAGAAACCAGGTAAATAACAGTTATATAGAGTTGTCTGGGATTGGTGGCACTGGAACACATGGAAATGCCCTCACCACATTTAAAAGGGCAACTACTGTCCTACCTGTTGATCGTTGTCCATGAGTTAGCTTGTGCCAATGTTGCCAGAGTATACTGTTTTTAAGAGAAGTATAAAGTATATATTTTATATAACATGTTTATATTTTTAATATGCTCTGTGGTTGCATCAAAACCTGAGTACTGCTGTCAGAAAACTTCCAGTATAAACAACAAAGAAGAAAACTTTACTCTTTTCTACATTAGAGCCCAGGAGTTAAACAGTTTTGATATCTTCTTTACTTCTTTCCTGTAATCTGTATCTACTTGGTCAATTTGATTACACTATAAGTATCCATATTACAAAAATATTTTATTATTCATGGATCATGCTTAAAAATCAAAAAAGAGATGACCTTAAGTATCTACAGGATTAGTACAAATATTTGGGGTATGGCTAAATTAAGAACAACAAGAACAACTGAAAGTCAAAGTGGAGAGATACGGCAAACAGCAGCCTGGTAACATGTTTCTTCCTATGGCCTCTCATCCAGACCACATTTCAATCCCACCATCTTGTGTGCTGTTAAAATTACTGGTTTCAAACTTCACACGGTACATCATGTACTTGAGGGAATGACCCCCAGTGAACCACATGTAACACGGCAAGCTTCACAACAGCACAGACCGAAGCATTGCTTTAAATGCAAATCTTGTCACCAATCCACACATATCCAGAGAAGCTGCCCCGTCTCTTTCTAAAGAGAAACCGACACTGTACTTATTGTAAGTAGTAAAATATTATGCCTCAATCATCATCTTTCATTTATTTGCATCCTCCCTCATTTAACTTCTGTAGAACATTCCTTTTGTGAGTGGTTTAATAATGTGGTTTAGGCTTAGGAAGAAAAAAATCACCACCACAAAACCACATATTTGGAATTAAAAAACTTTCAAAAATGTTTTTCTACAATAAACCATACATGGACAACATTATATATTAATGCTTTTTAAACAAAAATATTATATGTATGTGTGTTTTACCTGCATGTCTGCGCCCCAATTGTATGTAGTGCCCATGTAGGCCAAAAGACACCATCAGAGTTCCTGGAACTGGAATTATATGTGGTTATAAGAGTCCATGTGGTTGCTGGGTATCAAACCCAGGTCCTCTGGAAGAATGGCCATTGCTTTTAACCACTGAATCATGCCTGCTAGTACTTCTTAAAATCTTATAGGAACCAAACTACTTTATAACCTTACTATGTCAATCTGTCTCTATTCTTATATTTATGATAAATACAACTGATCGTTTTTGTGATCCCAGTCATGACTTTTCTTTTGATTTCAGACCTGTGACCCAGGTCCAGCCTTCCCGCTGTATTGTAGGTAGAAAAAGCCACACTTCTGCTTTGCCAACTCTTTGTCTTCCTCGCTTTCAAACTATCATATTTCATATCATATTTCACAGCTATCGTTGAAATTAGAATTTTGTAAACCTGATCACCCAAAGTATTATCCTTAAAAATGGAACCCTTGATAGATTGAAGCCTTGACAATTTATTGATATATCTATCTTTACTTTGAGCCATCTTCTCTGAGATTCTACTTTAAGCCTCCCTGGTCTCACTCACATTTGGGAACACCGAGGAAAGTGTATTCCTTCTGTCAGTTTTGTGATGCCTGGACAGCATTTGGATTCTGTGGCCGCTTACTCCTGTCTCCCTTCTGTGTCTGTCAGTGAAGTTGCTTCAGGATTTATGGGCTCAAGAATACAATTGACATTGTTGTACATCTAACAAATGCTGAGCATGAAAAAATTTCTATGGTTCAATGTAAGAAATTAGAACGTCAAAGATAGGACAAGAAGTCAGAGAGCTTGTGTGTTAAGAGTAGAATCAAAGGTTTTTAATGTTTTGCTAGAAGTTCCACGGCTTCCCACCCAAATATTTTCTAAATCAGAGAGAAGGAAATGGGTGAAATTGTGTTATTTTCTATTACTAGATCATGAAAAGATTCATATGCTCAAAAGCCTATAAGCAGACTTTACAATACTATTTCAGAGTTGATGCAAAAGACAGAGTAGACAGAGAGGGAGGAGTCATTTTGTGTATTTAAATTATTTTTAATATATGTGAGCAAAGTTGAAAACTTATAAAAAGATACATTTTTATTTACAGTAATAACTTTCTATAATTTTGATATAAGTAAATATATGAGGAAACTAAAATATTTCCTTTTCTCCATCTCTGTGACTACATTAATTTCTATATAGTATGTGAGGGGTTCTTACTGTTCATGTTAGCGTCACTTTAAACTTCTAGTCCTCCTGCCTTAGGCTCCAGGATGCTGGGATTACAGGCTCAAACCCAGCTCAAAAATGTTCTTTTAAAGTGAGTACATCATTATATAGTTTGTATACCCTTTTGTTAAGGGACAGTATAGTCCTTCACAGCAGGAAAGACGGAGTGACCAGAGCTGCTCTTGGCTACATCATCACGAACACAAGGTTTCTTGTTCTCATCTGCTTGGGTCAGAAAGTCACGAGTTGGTAAGAAACAGACCCCAGCTATAAAACCTCAGATCCCAGCCCCGATGACCCACTTTCTTCAGTAAGTTGTCTCCTTCTCAAGGTTCTACAAGCTCAAAAAGAGCGTGACCAGGACTGGGCTCCAAAGCGTGAAGGACATGACCCCGGAAGAGGTATTTTACCTTCAAATCACAGCATTTCTGTCCTATTCCCATAGATTCATAACTCTCGTCTAATGCAAAATACACTTAGTCCCATTTCAAAACTCACCATATTTTTAAAATTGCAACAAAGTTTCAAATTCCGTTGCTTTTGAATCAGCCTCACTCACATTAAGTCATGGGCAGGCTGTAGCCCGATTCTTCACCAGAATATAACTTAGAAAGCTTCTAGAACTGGATGAGTTCTTTTTCTCCTCAGACCTCTCATGAGCATGACTTTCACTGTCCCCACCACTGTGTCTTCTGGTCTTCAAACTCCCATGGGAATGTTCCACTGAGCTCCACTTACTGCCAGGTATGGTGGCTCATAGCTCTAATCACAGCACTCAGGAGGCAGAAGCAGGCTGCTCTCTGTGAGTTCAAGAACAACCTGAGGGGTTGGGGATTTAGCTCAGTGGTAGAGCGCTTGCCTAGGAAGCGCAAGGCCCTGGGTTCGGTCCCCAGCTCCGGGAAAAAAAAAAAGAGCCAAAAAAAAAAAAAAAGAACAACCTGGTCTACATAGTGAGTTCCAACCAAGGCTATAATGGGACCCTGTCTCAGAAAACAAAAGCCTCTTACTTTCAGCATTCTGGAGTTGCCACTATCTACAGCCCCAAACTCTCCTACAACCCTCCTAAAGGTCTATAAGCCGGTTTGCAAGGCCAATCGCAGCACTAGGCCCTCTTTCACATACTAATTTCTACCTCTTAAGTAATATTTTAATTGGCATATATTGTGCATATACTAGGTTTCACAAGAACATTTTCATACAAGTACAAAACATATTTTTGCTGCCATAGACTTAGAAGCCATTCAGAAGCCAATATCAGATTGGCTAAGCATGGGTGATTAATTACAAATATGTAATAACAATCTCCATAATATTGATAACATTAATAGTGCATCACCTAAACAACCAAGTAGATTGTGGAGCTCTGGGCCAATATCAGCAACCGGGATAGGGTTTACTCCTACTTGTCTGGACAAGCCTGGCACCAAACACGTAACACATGGGAGCACTTTAAACATAACACATGTGGATGAAAAAAAAAAGAAATAAAAATGAGGACATGACTACTCCTAGGTATGGTGGGGGAGGTTTTATTGCAGATGTGAGGGGGAGCACAGCCAGAGGCAGAGACATTTGGGAGAGTCCAGAGTGGGCATGGCCAGAGTGAGGCATATAGGGAGGAGCTGCTGGGGGAAGGGTAACCCAGCCCTTATGCTGGAGCATTGAGGGCAGGGGCAGGGTATGTCAGCTAGGAAGGCCTCAAACAGGGACGGAGGAATGTTGGTGCTTTTTAGGCACTCAGTCAGCCTCTTGCCCTGAGTTTGAGACTTAGCAACCAGAATGGGCTAGCCTTCTGCCATCCTCCAACAGCATTGCTTGAAGGGAGCAGCTCTGAAGGTGAGGCCCTTTCTTTCCTTTCTTTTCTAGTTCTTAAGGATATTTATTAAAAGCTTTCAATCACAAATCATCACACCAGAAGTTGATTTTTTTTCCAGAAACTATTACCAAGTCATTCTCGGAAAACACCACCTATATGTGTTTCATACTTTTAATCTTTATAGTAGCATGTGGCAGAATTTTGTTATGATGGAATAGGTGAACTCTAGAATAACCCTAGTAAGCATCTAATAGTTTTTAAGTCCTGGTTAAAACGAGTTATGAAGCAAACTACCTCTTGACTCCAATGATATATTTATGCTTATTGTAACAGTTACTTTTATCTTAACTTGGTAAGCATTTCTGTCTCCTCCACAATGAAAACTGAGTGATTGATACTTCAAAACATCAGTTGAAATTTAATTTGAATTTTCACAGTAGCCCATCGTCTTGGAGATGTTTTGACTACTTTCATAACCACATACATTTTGAGAAGACTGACACACGAAGCATTAAAACCAGTACAAAGATAACTTTCATTCCATGCATCATCTGCAGCACATCTGGGACTCTGACAAACAGAAAAACCAAGCCTTAACTGGAACTCCACTGGTTCCCTGTGATAACCAGGACCATGTGTATATCCTCAAATGACAAACTAAGAAATTTGAAAAAGAGAGTTTCCTTACCCATTTCCATCTACTACCCAAGCGTTGTAAGAAAGACACTAAAAAAGGTATTGTCATTTTCACACTCAAGCAGTTCAGCCGCTGAACATGAAATGTAATTTGCTGTAGCCTACCGCCATTCCTTACATGATAATTCCAGTGGTATGGGGTGGTGAAAGATTCATAATTACTGAAGATACATGCTGTAGGCTTATCAGCACTTTAGACCACTGATGTTGATAAAAGTTGACGTATGAGTACATGAGGAATTGCTGTAACACATGGAAAGAGGTTGTCATTTGACAGTTGATAGGAGACTGGGAACTAAAGTAAGAGGCCAAGCACAGAATATAGGGCAAAGAAATTGGGTCAGTAGTGTTCTGAGTTAGCAGTGGAGACATGAAAGACAGACTTTTGGCATCCAAAATTATTTTTGCAAACTTTCATTTTTGTATGTATATGATACACATCAGTAAATGACATCAGGACAACATAAATTAATATGTATTTGACATTATTGCCTTTTGGTAAGAAAAGCTGGTTTGTACTATAAAAATAACCACATGGGCTGTGTGCCCAGCACTGTCCCAAATGCTTTGCATGTAATAATAGCTCATTTCTTCCTTACTATCACTCTCTCAGATAAGAGATATGATTGTCCTCATCTTCGGGCTGAGTAAATTGACTCACAGAGAAATTAAATGATTTGCTCATTGTCCAACTTGCTTCTTGGTCATGATGTTTGTGTAGGAATAGAAACCCTGACTAAGACCAACTCCCTTGTTTTTACCTCAAATTCATGACTGCTTTTCCTTAATTGTTGTTTCACACATGCACACATGTGTATACACACAAACACACACACACACACACACACACATTCCTAAATATATGAATAATGTTACCTGTGTGTATATGATCTTAGGGCTGACCACTTGATATTGGACGGCTAGTTGTGAGGTTCTTCATTATGGAAGAAAAGTTCTTCCACTCAACATTCCCCTGTTGCTTGTAACTCTTTGTTTAAGGTTGAGGCTCTGCGAGCTTTCCCTCCTTCCCTGTCAGCGTGCCCACTGATGCTATCACTATTCAGGACAGGTTTAGGTAACCACGTTGATGAGACTCCATGGGAGTAATCTCACTAATATTTCTAGGACACACAGTCTCACAGCAAACTTCTTCCTCTGAATCTTAACACTCTTACAAAGATCCCTGAGCCCTGGGTGCACAGCAGGAGTTGTGCTGTAGATGTGTCCGCTGGGACTGGGCTCCACGTGATCTCCTCTTCTCTGCATTTTGATCAGCCATTGTTTTCGGTCATAGTCTCCATCTGTTACCAATGGAGGTTTCTTTGAAAAAGGGTATGAACTGCATTTACCTGTGACTATGAAGATAAATATTTAGAATGCAGTCATGGCTTAATAAAATGGTAGTCGTAGGTTTATCTCCAAGATCCATGACTTCACAATCCTCTGGTAGTTGACTAGGTTTCCAGTACCAGACATGTTTTCCCTCTTGATGAGTGGGCCTTAGATTCAATCGGTGAGCCATTGATTACCAGCAAGGTATACATGCCACTATTGACCCCATAGAATTATCATGCTATGCTGGTCATTGTTGTATTCGTGGGCCTCACGACTGGGTGAGACTATCGGTTGCTTCCCTCCTTGAAAGCCAGCATTTTCCCTTCTGGTACCATGAAGGCTAGTCCTTGAGGAGTCTTTGGCTTAGATCCAGCTCAGGTCCTTTTGGCCCTGTGTCCAAAATGTACACTGTCTTCAGTAACAGGGACTTACCTTTGCCATCGTTTGTCTGACTAGTATTCCACAGTACATATGTCATATTGTCATTATCCTAGAATATGGCGAAGGACATTTAAGTGGTTCCCATATCGTGAACAGAGTGGCAAGCATCTGTGAAGTAGGACACTGTGTTGTCTGGTCATGTGCCAAGGAGTGGCCATGTGGTTGGCTGGTTTTAGGGTTTTGAGGGTTCTCCACATTGATCCCCAGAATGGCTGAACCAGTATTCATTCCCCCCAACAACAAATGAGGGTTCTCTTTGCTCCACACCCCCTCCAGCATGTGCTGCCAGTTGTTTTGTTGATCTTTGCCTTTCTGACTGGGGTAGGATAAAATCTCAAAGTTGTTTTGAGTTGCATCTTCCTAATTGCCAGGGATGGTGGACTTGGTTGTGTTGTTTTGTTTTGTTTACTTTGGGGTGGTTTTCTTTTTGCTTGTTTGTTTGTTGTTTGTTTGTTTTCTGAACTGGTCATTTACTTTGGAGGTCTCCATATATTCTAGACATTTATCCTTCATCAGTCCCACGTTTGAATGGCTGGTAAATATTCTCTCCCCTTTCATCAGCCTCCTCTTCATTCAATTGGTTACATCTTCAGCCAAGCAGGAGTTTTTACTATTATGACGTTCCATTTGTCAAGGGTTGGCCTCATTTCCTGGACAAATAGGACCCTGGTCAGAAAGTCCTTTTCTATACCTAGAGTCTGGAACGTCTTTAAAAGAAGTTGAATGAATGGCTTGCAGGCATCATTGTTCAGACATGGTGAGAAAAACACTAAAGGTGCAGAAAAGTGAACAGAAAAGAACAGATGCAGAGTAGAGAAGAGTAGAGGAGGTTGACAGAAGGGGAAGAGAGATGGCTTTCTGAGACTGACTCTGTCAGACCCTCTGTGGATCAGAACAACTCAAATTCATTTCTCTGAGCTTGAATGTCTTTATTTCTAAAACTAAAAAACATGAATGATATCGAAACAGTAAAGGATCAGGGGTTGATCTGGTGCTGTTATGTATTCAAATGCTAAATATTGGCCCCCAAGTTCTCATTGCCCCCGAAATGCAAGCAGATCCTCGCAAACACCAAGTGATGCTATGTAAACCTTGCCCCCCCAGTTTAAAGCTATTGGTTGAATAGAAGTGGCTACAGCCAATTGCTGGGGAGAATAGAAGTAGGTAGAGTTTAAGTTACCTGGCTGGAGTTGGAGAGAGGGACCATGAGGAGAAGGAGAGTGAAGGAAAAGAAGGAGAGGAAGATGGAGAGAACAGGAGGTCTCCATTAGATGTGCTGCACTAGGAGCACGTGAGTGAAATGTCCTCCTAGGAGAGACTGCTGGGGCAGAAGCATCCCGGATGAGACTCAAACAGCAAGTTCAGTGTGGAGGACAGCTGGAAGTAGACCATCTATTGCATAGAAAACTAGATTAGGGTAATCCCCCAGTAATTCTGCCAGAGCTGATTTGAAAAGCAATAGGACTCTGGCTTCCCAGATCATATTAATAACTAATAGAGTTTTTTAATATTCCATTTAAAATGAAGACTATTTAGTATCCTACCAAGTTAAGGTTCATAAGGAAACCTTAGAGCCGTGACACAGATGGAAAAACAGCACAGCCCCAGTCATCACCTGGATCTGTATTGTTACTCGGGCAACTGAGAGACAGAGCTGGAGAAAGGCAGGAAGAGCTTAGCAGGGAAAGCAGAGAGGTCTGAAAGATAACAGGCTCTCGTGAAACTGTGTGTGAATTATGTCACTGCCCTATCCTCTGACGTCCTCACTCACTGAGTGAAAAATAACTCTGCATGTGTTAGACTGTAGGCATGGCTTCCTCCAGGGTTCCCTCAGGCCTAAAGATTAGGTTCAGGCCCCTTTTATTTCTTGAACATTTCATTTTCATAAACAGCTCTTGAAAATTGAAATCTAAATACTGAAGAGATACAAAATATCATCTTTGGGCTGGAGAGATGGCTCAGGGGCTAAGAGCACCGACTGCTCTTCCAGAGGTCCTGAGTTCAAATTCCAGCAACCACATGGTGGCTCACAACCATCTGTAATGGGATCTGATGCCCTCTTCTGGTGTGTCTGAAGACAGCTACAGTGTACTTGTATATAATAAATAAATCTTCAAAATATATAATCTTTAACAGAAAACAAATGCAAAATAATCATGCTAATTGCAAGCAATTGTGCATGTCTGGATGCAGTGGCAGCTAGCAAAAGGACCAAAATATCTGAAGTGTAAGTTCTTCATTTTTATTTGAACTTCTGTACTTAGATGTGCAGTCTTTAGGCCCCTCTCTGGGTTCCCATAACAGGCTGTTTATAAAGATGCCAATTTTACTTGCTCCTGTGTAAAAACAGTTTAATTTCACCCCAGCCCCAACCCAACCACTACTCAGAAAGGAACTCTTGGAATAGAAAAAATAGCTTGTTGTGTACTTGGTTGAAATATAATGTAAATGATGAACATTCTCTTAGAATATTCTAAAGACTTCTGCTGTCAATTACATCATTCATAATGGTCTCAGCAGAACCTTTAAGTTTTAGTAGAGTTTTTATATTTGAAGGCTGAGACAATTGCAAAGAACATTCTAAGTTAATCACAAAATATAGCTGGATTATTTGATCTTATGGTAGGAATACATCAGAATTCTTACCACACTCATTTGTAAGTGTCCACTGTTACTGATCTCAGTATCTGATGATATGTCCTTTCTGAGAGTAGAGAGTGTGTGGACTACTAGTTGATCAAAATGAAGTCCTGTTACAAATATACAGAATTATCACATAGAGAATTATCATTGTGTTCTTATATGGCTGGTAAGCAGATAGCCCATAAACTTTAGAGGAGAGAGCAAAGACAGGAAATTGTATTTCCATCTATTTAGAATTAAAATTTCATCGCTTCTCGGCCTTTGGGCTAAGATCAAGTGTAGAATTAAAATTTCACTTATTATGAGCCTCTCATCTACCCTCATTAACGCCAGTTTTAATGAGTGAGTATTCATCTCTCTCACCTTTTAATCACCAAGATCCTAGCAAGCAGTCTTCCACTGCCACAGAAAGGATGGGCCTTCAGCGTTTGTATGCCCCTAATTAAGAGCCAAAATGAACCTTTCCTTCCTGTGGTGGTTTGAATGAGCACCCGTAGGTTCCTATGTTTGAAATCTTGGTTCCTAGTTGGCGGGAGTATTTTGGCATGGATTAGGAGATGTGGTCTTGTTAGAGGAGATCACTAGGGGTAAACTCTGAAGTTTCTAAAGTCTGTGACATGCCCAGTCTCTCTCAGCTCTCAGAGCCCTTAAATCCAGTTACTAGTTTAGCTGAAATAATTCTTTCTTCGGCTGAAAGAGTCAGCAATGGACAGCCAGTTCCCTACTCTAAATGCTATGAGTGGTGGCACCTTAGAAAAAGAAACATGTTATTTTAGCCCTAGATAGCCCATGGGTCTGAGAAAGAAAGGAAATGAAAGTCAGGGACCCTGAGTCAACCAACTCTAGTGTGTGGGAGACAATTGTGGAATGAGAGAGCTAGATACTGACGAGCCATAAAGTACAGTTGGCAAGAGATTCAGCCAGGCAGTGTGGTGCTAAGGCAGTGGGGCATTTTGTGCTCGATGTCTGGGAGGAGCAGAGCTCATTGACTGAAGATAATTCTGCAGACTAATGGCCTCCAGTCTGAAGTCAGCAGCCAGTAGAGGCCCCTGACACAGATTTTTACAAATGAAGCAACTAAAGCAACACAGGGGACACTTGGCCACACGGGATCAGCACTAGCATGAGTCACAAGACAAAAATTCACAAGTCGAAGTAACACCACAAGGCCTGAATGTACTTAACATCTCTGATTCTCAAAGACCCAGAGTGAAAGCATTTTAACTTCATCATCATCTTCTACATACATGGCAACACAAAAAAAAGAATGAATTTCATGACAGGAACAGATGAAGAAATAAGAGCTAGGAAGGAATTTACTGTGTTCAATACAGTAGGGCAACAACGCTCTAGTCCTCATAGGAGAGAAAGAAAACAACTGATAATAATCCAGCCATCCAGAGAAACAAGCAAAATTTAATAAATTGGAAATATCACTCAGTAACAACCTTAAATATAAATTGTCCTAGCTCAGGCAACTGAATGAATTTTAAAAAGCAATGCCCCACTTCAAGCAATGTTGACTTCAAGAAACATATCTCACTGACAAAGACACCCATAGGCTGGGGTCAAAAGATAAAACTCAGTAAATCAAGCAAATAAGCTGTCATGGCTATTGTTATAGTTAATAAAGTGGACTTTAAAGTAAAATTACAAGTTATAAACAGGTTCAGTTCATACTAATAAAGAAAATAATTATTTAAAATTATTAATATATTATTATAAGTTATAAATATATATGTGCTGAATGTTGAGACCTAAAATTTCATAAATAAGCAGTAATTGGCATTAAAAAGGCAGACAGGTCGTAATACACTAATCATAAATGACTTTACAACCCGACTTGAGAGTTAGAAAAATCGTCCATAACTAAAGAGAAGGAAAACGTGAGTTAAGTTAATCTATACCATAGATCAAGCACAGGCTGCTCCATCTTATAGACATGAACACACAATTTCCTCAGAAGCTCTTAGAATTGTTGAATAGTCCCAAGAATAATGATATCATTCATGTCCCAGTTGTATGAGACACATGAACCTAGGATGTTGAACACTCACAACCATCAGAGATTGACCTGGGATAGTATATTGTGTTGTCTTAAACCAAAGGAAATTAAATATGCATTCCCATGGGAGTATGCAAAGGAAAACAAAGAGTTATTGATAAGTACAGAAACAGAAGTAACTCCATAGAGCCACAAGAGAGCAGCCGTGGGCATCAGAAGGAAGAGAAAGGGCAGTAATGGTAGACAGAGACACAAGGTTCAGGGATCGCTCACTTCAACAACAAATCATTTTTATTTTTCCTACTGCTGCTTATATATTGTTTAGCTAGCTACTAGAGATAGCATCGTAAGCAGAGTTTAAGGAAAACAGTATCTTTGACCCATTTATCTGAAGTTTTCCTTCCTCACTTCCCTGCAGACCACATCTATGAGCCGTTATCTAAGTTCTTCCTTTTGCATTTCTCTGCTCTTGTGGTCCTATTTTGCTTGGAGGACATACTTCTTAGACTTCATCTCATCAGTCATCGGACCACATCTGGGTCACAGTTTGTGCTTGAGAATGGAACGTCAGACCATCTGGACTCAACACCGAAAAAAAAGGGAAGAGTTTATTTTACACGAGAAGAAACAGCTACTGAACTCCTTTGTCTGGAGGTTTCTATAGAGTCATGGTAGAAACCAGACAAAAGCTGAGATGATTTCTATGAAGATTGTAAAATTCTCTGAGCTATCATGGGGTGAGCCAATGGAAGACTCAAATACTCTGTGCATGACCCCCTGACCCAAGTAGGGAGATGATCATCTACTGGTCATGTACTGCCCACCCAATTAGGGGTGACTTATACAAACTTTTGTCCATTTTTGATACTGGTCTTATTAGTCATTGAGTTTGGCTGTCTGCTATTTGTCACTTAGCTAGTGTTATTATCCTCTATTCAGAGTCTCAAGTACTATTAATTATATATACAAGTTCTCTATGTACTCATAGCTACCAAGTTGTAGCTGGATTCCTTTGTTAGTTAATTCCTTACCTACAAGATGATCTGGGATCTCTTTCCTGAAGTAGGCGGGGCTTCTTATTAGAAGGCTTTGTTCCTTACAATTAGCTATATTAGAAATAAGGAAAAATGAAAAGACTCCTCGAGGGCTTCAGACACTATCCAGGTGCCATTACTCAACCAGAACTTTGTCTTTCCAATTCTCTGTCTAGCTTGGTTACCTTATGCTCAGCTACAGGCCCTCATATTTTTTCTCAGTGTCCAAAACCTTTGTTTTAACCCTGTATCTTTGCTTTTGTTTAAAAACTTATAGAATATATTTTGGTCAGATATATTTTCCTCTTCTCCAGTTCCTCAGTGATATTTCTTCACATTCTTCTGCCTACCAATTTTATCTCCTCCTCCTTCTCCTCCTCCTTCTCCTTCTCTCTCTCTCTCTCTCTCTCTCTCTCTCTCTCTCTCTCTCTCTCTCTCTCTCTCTCTCTCTCTCCTGAAAGGAAAAATAATCTGTATCCCAACTGGAAAACCTTAAAAAAATGGATGGATTTCCAACTGGAAAACCTTAAAAAAATGGATTTGATATAACCTATCAAAGTTAAATCAATATTGAATAAGCAATTTAAATAGACCCAAATCCTAGTGAAGTAGAAACAGTAATTAAAAGTCTCCCAACCAATAAAATACTGGGGCCATGTTGATTAATTGCAAAATTCTACCAGGATTTCAAGAATTCATGTTAATAACTCCATAAATTATTGTACAAAATAGAAACTGAAGGAACATTTCATAATTCCTTTTACATGATCACTATAATTCTGATACCAAAACCACACACACTGAACCAGAAAAAAAAGGAAATTATGAACCAATATCCTATATGAACCAAGATTTTTCAATAAAATACTTGCAAACTAAATCCAAGAACACACCAGAAAGATCATTCACCACGATCAAGTATGCTTCATCCCAAAGATGCAGAAATTAGTCAACATATACAAAGTGATAAATGTAGCCCACAATATAAATAGACAGAAAGTCAAAACCCATATGATATAGAAAAATCCTTTGACAAAATCCAATACCCTTTCACAATAAAAGTCCTGGAGAGACTAGGGATACAAGGATATAACTTAACATAATACAGGCAATTATACCAAGCCCACACCCAACACTAACTTAAGTTGAGAGGAACTTAAAGTATTTCCAACTGAAATCACAAGACAAGGTTGTTCACCCTCTCTCTACCTATTCAACATAGTATTTGATAGCTCAGCTAGAGCAATAAGACAACTAAAGGAGATAAAAGGGCTACAAATAACAATGGAAGAAGTTGGGGCTGGAGAGATAGCTGAGCAGTTAAGAGCACTGGCTGCTCTTCCAGAGGTCCTGAGTTCAATTCCTACCACCAACATGGCAGCCCACAACTGTCTGTAACTTCAGTACCGGGGGATACGACACCCTCACACAGGCATACATACAGGCAAAAATACAGGTACACATGAAATAAATAAATCTAAAAAAAACATTAAAAAAAAGTCAAAGTATCTTTATTTGCAGATGATGTGAATTTATATATAAAGGACCCCAAAACCTTCACCAGGAACTTCTATGACTAAAAACCCACTTTCATCAAAAAGAATTTATAGTAGCAAAATTAACACAGACAAATCCGTAGGCTTCCTATAGACAAAGGACAAACAGACTGAAGAAGAAATCAGGGGGACAACGCTTTGCATTTTTCCTTGTATTAAAAATGGATTTCTTTCATATAGTATAGTCTAATCATGGCTCCCTCTACTCTTCCCAGTTCCCTCCTATCTCCCTTCCCCTATGACTCCATACTTCTCTCATTAGAAAATAGGAATCAGAGGAATAATGATGCAATAAAGTAAGATAAAACAAAACAAAACAGAAACAAATTGGAATGTAACAAAACAGCCTAAAAGGAAAAAGAGCCAACATCACAAAAAAATGCCCATAAACACAGACACACACATTCGCACATTTGCACATTCAGAAAGCACAGAAGTAAAAGACATAATACATAATGCAAAGGACCCACGGAGTCCTTTTTAAAAATGTCTACCATCATAAGATGAAGGACCTCCAAAGTTCCCATTTAGTTGGCTGTGTGTTGGTCATCTATTGCTGGACATGCAACCTACCCTTATGTATGGTTTGTTTCTCCAGTGGGACTCTGTTTTCATATGCAAGTGGCTATCAAATGGAAATAAATTCTGCATTAGGCATAGGGACTTGTGTCTGCTTCTCCTTTGAGCTCTGAGACCCCATCTGGTGCCAACCTGTGCAGGCCCTGTGTGTGCTGCCTCAGTCTTCGTGATCAGAACATAGTATACTCACATAGGGAATTCTAAATAATAAAAAGCAGCCACCCTCACAGCATTTCCATAAGAGATTATTTTTAACTTTAATAACTGGATATATAACAGGGTTAAGAGAGAGTAGGAAGACACTCAGTTCTGTACTGTCCAATAGAACAACCTGTACCCATCATTTGTCAACCCAGAGATGTCACCATGTTTCCCAGGGAGAATAGAAAACTCACATATAAATGAAGGATTGGAAAGCAAGTTGTATACAATGTGAAAGGGATAAATAGCTTAGTAGGAAAAAGTAGCAAACTACATTGACTGAGGGCACACAAAATAACACCAACTGAATCCCAACAAACAAATGAAAAGATACTTTAGCTTCCTGCGACAGAAATTAAATTAAAGTAACCAGATTTCTCATTTTATCCCCTAGGTGAGTAGCACTATGATATCCTAAGGACATAATTGGCTGCTAAGTTTTAGCAAAGAATCTTACAAAATACTTTTCTCTTCGTGGGTTTTGAGACAATCTCCCATAGCCCAGGCTAGCCTCTCACTTGCTATACTGCCCAAGATGACTTTGAACTCCTGATTCTCCTGCTTCTGTTTCCACATTCTGGGGCTATCGGCTGTGCCACTACACCCAGACAATATCTGACAAAACTCAATATGAATTCAGTTGTGTCAATTTGGCTCACCCAGCCCACCTCCTGGTGCCCACTGTGGTAGCTCATAAACTCTTAAGATTTATAAATATGCACATTTGTTACAGTTCTCAGTGTCACTGAGAACAACCTGAAGGATTGATAATGGAACCGTTGATTGAAATGCAGTGCAATATACTGTACAATGGTTTGCAGGCATCAAAATCTTTAGACTGAATGTGTTTTTTTAAAAGAAAATTGAGTGTTTCTATCACATTATTAAACTGAGGTATAATCCCTTTCAAGACCAGGAAATGTTCTCTATATGCACAGAACTTTCTCTGGGTTTGGTCCTGAAGGAAGATGCAGGAAAATTCGCAGCGGTCTACTTAACACTGCTTATCCTGGTGGAAGGCAGAAGCGACAGTGAGATAAACCACCTCATTGGTTTGCTGTATGACCACTATTTCTCAAACACAGGACCATTTTGAGATCCCTGAATACTCAAACATCAGCCCTTTCTCCTAAAGGGTCCTTATTTACTCTCTGCAGGTCTGTTCATGGCACACTGCTGAGCTATCTGTGCATTGCTTCGTCACTCCTGAGAGAAAGAAGAGAGGAAGAATGGCAAGGGGAGAAGCAGAAGCATTCTGATTGAAGCGTGCGATTCTGTGTGGTGATCATCAAGGTGAGCATTTCTGAAACCAAATGATGGCCCAGCATCACCATGCCATGAACAGTTTGCAGAGCTACACTAACAACCAGGTAATCTTTGTCAGCCTAGTCAGTCCCACCTCAAACAACAGTAAGATGCAGCTTTTAAGGCCACCACTTTGCACTCTCTCTTCCACTGCCAATCACGTAGCCTCATCGCCATCCAGGCACCACTACTCTATCCTCCAACCATTGAACTGCTTTTCAGGTGAACCTGCACCCCATGTTTGAAACTCTCCCTACCTCCCTTCCATGCCCCTCACTCCTTATTCTGGTCTGTCACACCAGAACAACACTGTCTCTGGAAACACTCCTAGTCAGCCTGTGTGCCTCCACCCCATGCTCTCCAAACATTCTACCCTATTTTTTTTTTTCATGACATAGTCTTTACTATGCACACCATTATTGTTTTCCATTAACTGTGTCTCTGCTGAACTTCAGGTCTCTGGAAGCAATAACCAAGTCTGCAGACTTCTAGCATCTGGAACGCATGAGACATGTTGTCATAATGTCAACACTGGTTGGGTGCTCTGGGCTAAAAATTAAACACACATTATCTGACTTAATCTGCTATAACCCTCAAGTCTCCACTACTCCACCTCCTTGTAGATACAGAACATGTTTTCTATGGATCCTATCAAGAAATGTCCAGTACCATGACCCCATCAAAATACGACTTGGATCTACTTCTTCTTGCTAATGTAACAAACCAAAGGCAAATTCATCTACCTGCATAACCCTATGCATGAGTCAGGAATTTTAATGAGGCACACAAAGAAAAACAATGCCCTCAATCCAAATCAGGAGACCTGGGCATACTGGCTATACCATGAAGATTTATCTTTTGTTTAATCGTTTTGTCAGTCACATCTTTGAAAGACCATGCCTTTTCTCATTTGGAAGGAAAAAAGGTGGTTTGAGGCATTGTGGTGGTTTGAATATGCTTGACCCAGGGAGTGGCACCATTAGGAGGTATGGCCTTGTTGGTGTAGGTGTGGACTTAGAGGAAGTGTGTCACTGTGGGGGATGGGCTTTGATAGCCTTCTCCTGGCTGCCTTCAGATGAAGATGCAGATCTCTCAGCTCCTCCTATGCCATCTCTGCCTGGATGCCACCATGCTCCCACCTTGATGATAATGTCAGACCATCTGAACCTGTAAGCCAGCCCCAATTAAATGTTGTTCCTTATAAGGGTTGCCTTGGTCATGGTGTCTCTTCACAAATGAAGACAGACACCTTTATTACAGCCTTTCCCTGATCCTAAGCTTTCCACCATCTAACTAGCAGCAAACAAGGAAGTAACTGCACTCACCATGTATTGCAATGTTACATTAACTTCAATTAGGAGATCACCTTTGAAGCTCTCTACAACTCTCAGCGACATGGAAACTACAAGGCATTTTAGATACAGCAAAGCAACGGTCTATTCAGTCCAGTGAGGTAGGCGCAATGTGAATCATTTCCCAGGAGCTGGGAAGGAGGTATTCTTCACCTTAACACTGAGCCTTGCATCCACCCCCAGACTGCCCTTGACGTCACACCACCAAAAGTGTCAAGAGTCACATGAGCATGTGTGGGAAAATTTCTCAGCATCACCACCCAGCTTGGGAAATACAACATTCAAAACATCTGCACGGAGATTTTTGCTACCCTCAGAAGCAGTAGCCAAAAAGGTCATGAGGTATTAGGAGCAGCAGTGACAAGCACTTAGCTAAAAGTCCTTCCCTTGATGTCTAAAAGGAAGACTTCAGCACCAGTTTAGAGGTTTTAGAAACCAAGAAGGTAGACTCAGAAGAGTGGACAAATGATACAGGAAAGATGTAGATGTCAGCTTGGGTGCAGCTGAAGTCAACTGATTCAGTGTGAGTTGGCCAAGCTCCAACACCACTACCCTGCCACCTAGGGGTGAGAGGTCCCCCTAACCTGTCACCCATCTCCTGAGCCACCCAATGCTCATCAGTGGTTCTCAACCTACGGTCATGACCCTTTTGGGGTCAACCCTTTTACAGGGCCCACCTAAGACCATTGAAAAACACTGATATTTATACTACAATTCATAACAGTAGCAAACTCACAGTTATGAAGTAGCAACAAGAATATTATGGATAGGGGTCACCGCAGGAAGAACAATATTAAAGGTTCTCAACATTAGAACCACTAGCTCCATTTGTAGACATTTCCAAGTCACTGACTTACCAGGGGGAACTATGGTAACGCCTCTGTTTTTCAGGTGACGATGTAACTGGGGCAAACAAAGATCCCTAAATGATTTGCATATCAGCACATATCCTTAACATAAGTAGTAATTATCCATATGCCCTATGGGTGACAGTGCTTTGAAAGTCCAGCAAGCGATTGATTGTCCCTTCCACCCTGATGAAGTAAATGTAGAAAATTATGCCCAGGGCAACTGAACAATGCATTATTATGGTCTTCGTCTACAACCCAACTTCCTAGAAAATTTAAATAATAATAAAAAAGTAGAAAAGCAGATCAGGCAAATGGGACCAAACAGTAACAGCAACCTGGAAGGCAGCATAGGCATCATTTTGGTGACATACGCCACTACAGCAAGGGAAGCAGAGATCAGGCTGGGAGCCATCTTAGCACAGGGCTTCGTAAATATTTTCGACTTTCAGCCCTTTTGTTTCCAGAAGTTTTTATATGACTCCAGGTATGTAGATATAAAAATAAGCATAAAAAATCTACTGATAATAACTTTATATTAAAACAATTCTTTGGTGAATATATATATGATTTTCTAGTTTACTATAGATTAGGTGAGTTTGCATTCACAAAGTTGGATTTGCTTATTTTTACAAAAAGACTTAAATATTGGCTGAACATTCACTACTGCCGGACACAGATCATCTTCAATGCTTTCCAGGGTTAATCAATACTTTCATTTTATATTCATTGTGATGGTTTGAATATGCTTGGCCCAGTGGGTGCCACTAGTAGGAGGTAAGGAGTTGCTGGAGTAGTTGGAAGAAGTGTGTCACCGTGTGGGTGGGATTGGAGACGCTCCTCTGAGCTGCCTGGAAGCCAGTCTTCTCCCATTTGCCTTTCAGTGAAGATGTGGAACTCTCGACTCCTCCAGCCCCACATCTGTCCAGATGCTGCCATGCTCTTGCCTTGATGATAACAGACTCTAAGCCAGCCCTCATTAAATGTCCCTTATAAGAGTTGTCTTGGTCGTGGTGGCTGTTCACAGCAGTGAAACCCTAACTAACATTCATCACCCCTGAGAACTTCTCATTGCATACATACAGTAGAAAATGGCAGGGATGTATTTAGGACCATTTCAGACATTCCTGAAAATTATGTCCTAATCCCAAATGAAAATTCATTTAATATTAGTTAACTATAGTTGTTTTGGTGAGATTTTTAAAGATTATCATGTATACATACTGTATTTATATCATTCATCCTTTCTTCTTCCCCCTCCAACACTACCTATATCCCCCTCACCCTTTTCAAATCCATGATATCATCTTAATTATTTTTGTTACAATTATATATAAAGTACATATAATGTAAGGGATCTACTATGATCCCTTAAGTGGTGCTCATTTGTACCTGTATCTAGGGTTGATCACTTGGGACCAGATAACCTATCACAGGCTCATCTCTCGAGAAAATGGATTCTCTCTCTCTCTCTCTCTCTCTCTCTCTCTCTCTCTCTCTCTCTCGCCATTGATTACTGGAGCTTTTCATTTAGGAGTGAGGCTTGGAAGATTCTCCCATCCATGTTAGCATGTCAGCTATAGTTATTCTCCCATCCATGTTAGCATGTCAGTTATTGTTATTATTATCCAGATCTCATTTAGGCAATCACATTGTCTAGATATCATGGATGCAGCTTCACTTTCATATATGGAAGTCACTATCTCATAGCAGATACCCTGGTTCTCTGTCTCTTACAGTCTCTCCGTGCTATCTTTCAGAGATGTTCCCTAAGCCTTAGGTGTAGGGGTTGTGTTGAAGATGCACCAAGGATAAGGATTCAGTCAGTAGTCTGTGTTTATTTTTACCAATTCTGAATTTCTCTGATACCCTTTATCTATATGCAGCAGCTCAAACAGCAGGTTTTTTTTTAATTTTTTTTTATTAACTTGAATATTTCTTATATACATTTCGAAAAGTTATTCCTTTCCCGGTTTCCGGCAAACATCCCTTCCCCCTCCCTTCCTTGTGGGTGTTCCCCTCCCACCTCCCCCCATTGCCGCCTCCCCCCAACAGTCTAGTTCACTGGGGTTCAGTCTTAGCAGGACCCAGGGCTTCCCCTTCCACTGGTGCTCTTACTTAGGATATTCATTGCTACCTGTGAGGTCAGAGTCCAGGGTCAGTCCATGTATAGTCTTTTATAGTGGCTTGGTCCCTGAAGCTCTGGTTGTTTGGCATTGTTGTACATATGGGGTCTCGAGCCCCTTCAAGCTCTTCCAGTTCTTTCTCTGATTCCTTCAACGGGGGTCCTATTCTCAGTTCAGTGGTTTGCTGCTGGCATTCGCCTCTGTATTTGCTGTATTCTGGCTGCAAACAGCAGTTTTTAAAATCAAACATTATAATGCAGTTCGGAAGATCCATTTGATGCATACTGATAGCAGAAAATATTAAAAGTTTGGTTTCTATAACTAAACTATAGGCTTTTGTAAGACAGAAAACTTTCTGTATAAAAAAGCATTCTGATTTATAACATTCAATACTGTCAAATCTGAGCAAAGATATTCCAGGCAGTGTTCTGTGGTGCTGTGTAGAGTAGTATGAAGTTCAGAATCAGGGCCTCAGTGAAGGCACACATCGTAACTCAGGTGAACAATGCCAGAACCACCTCAGACTCGTTGCATGCTTGAATATCAATTAATTTTCATCATTGCCAAAATTTTTGCAAGCCTCACATTCAATAACAGGACCTATTGAGACCCACAGTGTTAAGACACCAGCTAATAATTGCCAACTCAACTGCCTTTGTTTTATGCTGAAGAAAAGCAAAACATGAAATGCAAATGGCTTACCCAAATGCTGAGATGCACTATTGTGTGAAATCCAAAGTGTTCGTCTTGCTTCCTTTTATGTAAGCTTCTAAAAACAAAATTAATTATTCCTGGGATAGTTTGAATGAAAAATGTCCTTTATAGGCCTGTGTATTTAAAACCTTGGTCTCCAGTCGGTACTCTGTGAGGAAGTTCCAGAACCTTTGGAAGGCAGAGCCTTTCTGAAAGAACAACATCACTTAGTTGTCCATTGGGGGTGTTTAGTCCTGCCCAGTTTCCTTTCCCTCTCTCTTCCGGTGTGAAGATGGAGTGTATTCAGCCAAGATTCTTGTTCCTGTCACTATGGCATGCTATCTCTACCACGATGGGCTCTGGAACCATAAGCCAGAGTAAACCCTTTCTTTCTTAAACTGCTTTTGGCCAGAGTGCTTTATCACAGCAAAAGAAAAGTAACGAATACAGAGGCTATACGAGGAGAGTGAGGCTGTTCCAATATAAAACCCTATCACACCATTTCTGAGGCAATGTGGACAACTTTGGAAGTCTGCACTGGAAAAGCCATTGAATGCTGTAAGCCGGGCTTAACAGACCATTCTCATAGCAGCCTGGGAGACACTGGGGCTGAGGATGATGCTGGCAGAGGAGACTCAGTATAAGGAGCACAGGAGCACTCTCAGATAAGCACTGGGAAACACGATTAAACATGTAGGGTTGTCTGTTCAAATGAGGAGATGTGTAAGGTCACAGAAACCACCTCACAGCCCAGCTCATAATGTTTCAGAGAGGAATAAGTACGCTATTAACAATTGGGCTAGATGACATTCATGTGGTATTTTACCTGAGACTCTGGCTGTGTTCTGTCCATGCCCTGGGAACCTACATGAATAAATTAAAGGGCAATGAACCAATGTCTTTGGTGAACGAAATTTCAGCATAACACTGAATGGGAGCCCACATTGTGGTGGAAACCCCAAGATGTTGAAAGTGCCAGAGTAATGAAGTATCTGACACAGAGAGCTGATTATTAGGAGTAGAACCAGCCAAAGACAGAGGTTTTTGTTTATTCTATTCTATTCTATTCTATTCTATTCTATTCTATTCTTATTCTATTCTATGGGGGATCCCAGTTAATATACTTACTGTGTTGAGTCTCAAAAGAGACTTGGACAATTGAGAGTGCCAAAGACCATGAGGACCATTAATTCTGCCTTATGAGGTACCCCTATGCCTATAGGTCCAGGGTCAGAATACTGTGGTTTGCAGAATATCTCGAAAGTCTCATGTATTTGAACACTTGGTCCCCAGTTGGTGGTCTGGCTTGGTGAGGCTATAGAACCCTTAGGAAGTGGAGCCTCACCATTAGAGAGACTTGAGAGTTTCCCACTTCTTTTCTCCCTCTGCTTCCTAGCTATGGGTAAAGATATGAGCAGTTAGCTTCCTGCTCCTGCCATTGATTCTATACCTCTTAAAATGTAAGCCAAAATAAACCTTTTCTTTCATATATATCATATAGGAGAACAGGCCAAAACCACCAGCCCTGGTTGGTATATCTCTTTTTAAAAAAATGGTTATTTAAATCATGTTCTATATAGAAACAGAACAAGTACTTAAAGTATATCATTAATAAAAAATAGAATAAAAGTACATGAAATAATGTGGAATTATATGTTTGTATTTTAAAAGTACATGTGAAGAAACTAAAATTGAGAATTAAAAGTTATTGTCTTTGAGGAAAGATCTTTAAGAGCTTTAAATTTTCCTTTCTTAAAAATACTTTGTATTATTTTATATTATTCTGACATGCACATTTACAAATTCTATTTATCATTCTACAAAAGAATAAAAACTTACATTATTGCACAATGATAGCTGGTGTTATCAGGAATGTGTAGAAACAGCAGGCACATATGCTCTATTTAGAATATTTAGCATATCTTATAAGTACAATTTCATAGAAGAACACAAAGCTTAGTAATCATCCTTCTGAGAAGTGACTGTATGAAGATCTCAGAGATGTGCAAGCATTGCGAACATTTGAGTTCTAGAAAACAATGAGATGTATAAACCACATATTTCACAACAACCGCAGCAGAGTCTGGTCAATAACTTATAAGCAAATCCTTTGATGTTTTTGTGGCACCCACATGAAATGTCAGAGCAGCTGGGCTCCCTGGAAATTACCAGTAACTGATTTATTAAGTAACAAAGTAGTGAAATATGGGAAAGGAAATGCTGAAATGAAAGGAGAGAGAAATTACAACCAAGGTAAATTCTGTCCTTGAAAAAAGTCAAATATTTTCAGCAAAACAAAACAACACATACAGCAATTGTGACCACAATAACATAAAAAGCATTCACAGGACTTGATTTTATCAGAAAAGGCAGCATCCAGTGAGCATGCAAGGAGAAAAGACCAGAAGATAACTATACATACGGGAACATACAACCAAGCAGGTTGCACATATCTATTTACACACACACACACACACACACACACACACACACACACACACACACCACCACCACCACCACCAACAACAACAACAACAACAACAATTAAAGGAAAAGAGGCCTCACATTTGGGAGAGAGCAAGAATCATACATGGGAAGGATTGAAGGGAAAAGAGGGAAAGGGAGAGATCATGTAATTATCTTAGAATTTCAGAAACTAAAAAACACAAATGCAAGTATATTAGAAGGAAAACAGTAAGAATAAGGGATCAATGATTCAAAACATAAAAACAGGGAAACGCCAATGTAGTAAAGAGTTCAAGCTCTGAGTCAAGGAAATACGATCAACCACTCTAGACATAATGACAGAGAAACGAAAAGGTCATGATAAGGCTACAGATAACTCCACAGACAAACTTGACTCATACATCAAAGACTGGTTAATTAAGGCCACAATCTTCAACTCACCCCATAACAAAATGACATATCGAAAACACTCTGCACATGCCTTTAATCCTCGCTTAGAGGCAGGCAATCTCTGTGAGTTTGAGAACATGCAAGGAGGGATGCGTAGTGAGTTCAGGATAGCCAGGGGTACATGGAGAAACCCAGTCTAGAAAGAGAGAGAGAGAGAGAGAGAGAGAGAGAGAGAGAGAGAGAGAGAGAGAGAGAGAGAGAGAGAAAGGAGAGACGGGAAAGGAAGTAGATATAAAGAGGAAAAAAAAAATACATGAGAGGCAAAAACACTATTGAATTAATAATTTTATCCCCACATCTCAAATATATCTCCACCCTGAGATGGTTCCATTATATAATACTATCCATCAGTTGGGGAAGTAATATCCACTATAGGGAAGCAAACCAACTCAAACTAAAAGAAAAAAATCTGTCAGAATAAAAAGGAGGTTGTAACTCTATTTTCATGAAGTTGGTAGTTCTGTGGTAAGAAAAGAGGCAAAGTTCAAAAAAGGAAAAAGCAAAAGAAAACTGTGGCCAATGTATCTCAACATAGAAGAAAAAAATCCTTAACAACAGCCAGGTGCGGTGCTACACACCTTTAGTCCCAGTGCTCGGGAGACAGAGGCAGGTGGATCTCTGTGAATGCGAGTCCAGCCTGGTCTACACTGAGAGTTTCAGGATAGCCAGGACTATGTAGAGAGGCCTTGCTCAAACAGACAGATAGATGGATGGATGGATGGATGGATGGATGGATGGATGGATGGATGGATGGATGGATGGATGGATGGATAGATGATGGATGAGGATGATAGATGGATGATGGATAGATGGATGAATATAGATAGATAGCATAGATGGCAGATAGATAGATGAATGAGACAGACAGACAGACAGACAGACCTTTAACAAAATATTAACAAATACAAGTAACACATAGGGCTTGGGTGTATCTCAGCAATAGACTGATTACTGAACATACAGCAAGGCCCTCCAAACTATAAAAAGAAGAGGAGGAGGAAAGGAAGGCAAAGAGAAGGAAAATGAGGGAAATGAGGAAGAGAAAGAAGAAGAGAAGGAGTAAGGAGAAGAGAAACAGTACAAGAGTTATATAACAGCTACAAACAGGTATGCAAGGTTCAGAATCACCAATGCAATCCTATAAATTATCAGATTAAAGGAGGAAAAAATCCTCATGAATCAGTTTATAAAAAAAGCACTTAATAAAATGTAATACCAATTCAAAATTTGAGCAAAACTTCTTAGGGATAAAAGAACATAGGGTTATTTCCTAAACGAACACTCTTACCTCTACCAGTAAAAGCCTACATTCCTTACATATAGCTCAGATCAAGCCAGAATGCCTGCTCTCGCATTCAGCATGGTGTGTTATGGTTCATCATATAACACAGAATGAAGGAAAGTATTCTGAGAACTTTTGCCCTGTGGGGGACCACGCAATGTCTACCCAGCTCCTTTTAAGGTCCCAGTGACAAACTGAAGTTCAGTTCCACCAGAGTTCACCTGGGGCACCAGTGACTTTATTATGCTTACCTATACAGCAAGGGGTTTGGGGTAGGAGTATGGATAATCTTGAAGTGATCACACCACTAAGTCTGCACCCAGGCACCACAGGCGACTTAACTAGAAGTGACTGTACACTCTGCTGAGGGTCCAGGTCCCACCCACACACCTCCTTTTCTGTGAGAAAATCAACAGCCCACAAGCCCAGCTAAGGGCACAAGTGGATGCAGTTGATCAAATGAAGATGATGGCGATTTGGCCCAAAGAGTCGTTCTGTAACAGTGGAAGACTTGCAAATGTTCTGGAGATTGTTCCCCTGCTGTCCACTCAACCAAAGGAATCCTCCCCAAGATCACAGAGACACAAAAGATTAGGGCTGCATGGTACTGACAGCTAGGTTCCATAGCAACCATGTGCCCTTCTTGGTGGAGCGTCCCAAGCATCAGCCTCCTCCCTTTCTCTCTGAGAAATCACAAATCGTGTACCGTTTTCCCTCTTCAAGAAAATATACTTACCCTGAGGCACATGCCTGAGTGAATTTCCTGCTTTTATTTGTCCTTTTCTTTTTTTCATGTTTTAAGACCCATTGGGACTTTTATAATGGCGTATATATACATGCAGGGGCCACTGTATCTGGGTCTCGCCCTCCCACTCTGGTAGGTGTTGCGGGTAATGATAGCATTTTCCAAATCTATAAGCATATGTGTTTCTGACTGAATTCACACTGTTAGCTTGTGACATTTGATTTGTTGGGTTCTGCACAAAATGGTGTACAGACATTTATTTCATGCAAAAAGCTTATATGTCATGGAAGTTAGGACTACCCGCCATTGTCCAGAATTCAGGAAGAGAATTCTCCAGCACTCTCAGGGGTGCATCTCTGTCCTGTATGTTTTAGGAGCAGTAAGAGAGAAGAGCTTTGGATGCAACATATAGATAGATAGATAGATAGATAGATAGATAGATAGATAGATAGATAGATAGATAGATAGATAGATAGATAGATTTATAACATATAGGATAGGACATTCAGATACATCCCATCATCTTTCAAAACAGTCTGATTTCAGCTCTGAAACTGAGTGTATTGTTGATATGCTCTAAAATGAAAAATGAAGGAATTCAATCTGAATGCCGTAGTGCATATCTATAACTCCGAAGCTTTGGAGCTGGGGCCGGTTAGGATCAAATAGAGACAGGGCAGGGAGAGGCTGGATAGAGGGAGGGAGGAAATTAATCCGTTATCCTAGAGCAATGCAAAAGCATCATAGTGGGTTACACTAGAACAAAGGACTTGGTCTTGGTCTAAATCTTCAAAGACCAAAACCAGAGAACCAAAAAGAAGATTCAAGTCAACTAATTTGAAATTCTCCTTTTATAAAGGAAAAAAACTTAAAGCCATTGAGGTTTAAATGATTTTATCAAAGCTATAGTCAGTGTCTGGGTCAACAAAGCCAGAGTGGATACTCACGTTACAAGCCCTTTAGGATTTCCTTCAGGCTATATATTAGGTAACACTGCCAAACTAGCGTCTTTGTTTACAGAAGATATCTGATTAGAAGATATCTGTATTATAGTCCAAATACAGAAGACACTGATACGTTATCAGCTTCCCCAACCTACTTTACCATTATGAAAAGGAAGCAATTTCCTTCAAAACAGATTCTCTTCTAAATAAAATTTCACACCCATAAGAAAAAAGTAAAACTTGCAATGTAGACTGCAGCTCATTAAAGCTAGCGAAGGACTTGAGCATTCATGGAGAAGAAAGAAGAAGGGAGGAAGGGAGAGAGGGAGGGAGCCTGAATTGGTCCTTCCCATCTGGAGGTGCTGATGTCCTCTGTGACTAACAGTAAGTCCTGTGACTCTGATCTGCAGGCAGTGAAAGGATTTGCCAAGCAAGGCAGAAAAAGGCAGAAGTAGAGAATTTATTAACTACATGGCAATACAGGTGACGTGGGCAAGACGATCGAAATCATCTGCACAGGGGAAGTTTAAGGGCTGCTTTTACAGAGGGACTTAGGGGTGGACAGTCAAGTTTGCTGACTGAAGTTTCATCTGCCCTGAAATGACTGCAGTTGGGACTAGTGATGTGTCACTCCGCTGAGATGATGGTAATGCTCGGAGACAGACAGAACCCCTGAGACCAGTCTCCACCGAGGCAAAGCAGCCGTTTTGTAAGGTGTGAACAGCCCAGCAGACCCAAACATCCCAAAACCATGTCCACCCTAATGAGCTGGGTTAACACCGGCTATGCCATGCAGCCACGTGGCGTCTGGGTTACCTGGGGCTCGTTCTCTGAGACCCTCCGAAATTAAGAAACGTTCTTTTAAATTACAGGCACTTGTGATGTTTCCAACACAACTAGATAAATTGGCAAGACGCGGTTATCTCTCTCATTAGGATGCAGACGGGATTTTACAGGAACATGTATAAACCTCATGCACAGATCTATGCCACCACCATTCCCCACTCCTAGAATTCAGACCGTGATCCTCTGATAAGCACCTTACATTAGTGCGGCTTAAGCCAGCCAGCCTTATAACCTCAGTTTCCACGGCCAATTTCTGTTGAAGAGATGCATCGTTACAACTGGTATTTTTCCAGGCAGGGATTAAAAATTTCACGGGGAATTGCTGGGCACACCACCCAGATTCTCTTTCATTGCCAACTGGAAGTGAGCCAACCTCAGTACTTAAGTATCATTTCAGCACCCCATAAAGTACAATTAGTCCTCAACCTCACACTGCTCGCCGGCCATATGTTCACAGAATATTAAAGATGATTTCTTCTGTTTAATCCTGGTAATCTGACCCTGTCCCACTTGACAGATATTCTTCCCTTTTTACTTCCAGCGCATGTGAATTGTATGTACCCGATACTGCTTTCGAATTAGACAGCCCATACGGAACCAATGCTGTGACACAGGGTGCAATTACATGTGTCAAGGCTGCAGCTGGCTTCCTCCTCTTCCTTTTAACTGGAGAAAAAAATTATCACAGGGTAATACCAGTGAGGTAAGTCTCTGCCAAGGCTTCTTGGAGAGGAAGTCTGAACTACATGCAAATGAGGCGTGCATTACAATTTTGTGAAGCAAATTGTTAGACAACTTGTGAGTTAGGTCCATTTTATTATCCACATATGTCGTGATGGTTTTATTATATTCTAGAACGCTTTACTCAGAAGTCACCTACCAGCTTAAAACTTAAAGGGAAACTCAGGTATGGTAGCATAATCCTAGCCCTCAGAGAGCGGAGGCAGAAGGATCTGGAGATCAAGGCTAGCCTGGGCTATTTAATAAGACTTGTCTCAAAAAGCAGGGAAAAGAGAAACATAAATCTAAAGATAAAACCCTGTCAATAAGCTGATGTGGAAACTTGAAAATGTCAACCATATTTAAAGTATTCTAACAAGCGTCTATTAGTAAGATAGGCATTTCTTTACACACTACATTCTAAAGCTTATCTTCTTGCTATTTGAGTTGTAAATCTTCTAATCTTTTAGATGCATTACTTTTCTTTTTAATTATCTTACTTCTTGACATTTCAAGTGTTGTCCCCCCCAGCCCCATCCCTCCTTCCCTTTGCCTCTAAGAGAATGCTCCCCCACTCACCCACCCACCCACCCACTCCAGCCTCACCCCTCTAGCATCCCCCTTCTCTGAGGGCATCAAGCCTACACAGGAGCAAGCACCTCCCTTCCCACTGAGGCCAGACAAGGCCATCCTCTGCTACACATGTCGTGGGGACCATGGACCAGCCCATGTAATTTTTGAACCACAGAACAAATCAGTGAGTAGATGGTAGGAGGGACATGCTGCAGATGAGGGAAAAAGAACCCAGCATGTGGCCCAGAATGAACTTCAACAATGACTCTGCACATCAATATGTGCTCTTCGGAAGCAAGATGAGCCTAGACCCAGAGTTCTGCCTCCCCGTCTAATATTGTCTATATTATATATAGCGCACAGGCAATAGTCAACTCTGATAATGTTGTGTCTACTAACCATAGCAGACCACATGCAGGAGAACTGGGATGCAGCTAGCTCTCTGCCATCTACAGCAGTTTCATGTAGGGGAATGAGGTAGTTTCTCTCCCTCTCAGTAGCACAAGCCTAGAAAAATAATTAACAGAAAATAAAATCCCCACAGCAAGCACTCCCAGGCTCCCCGTATCTGTTTGGTTTGCTTTTTATAAACTGTCATTATGAAAATTTCAGATACCCACAAAAGTTGAGGTAGACAATATTAAATAAGCGAATGCCTCTGGGCTGACATTTTCTACAGACATTGTGTTGGGAGGGTCTAGAGTCTCCTGACTTCAAGGTCTCTACAAGGTGGAGGGACCACAGAGGAAACATGGCTCTCATCCTGGCATCACCCACTTAATGCATAAATAACTTCACATCCCAAGAACCAAATGTCATATTTAATGTTGTCTATTGCTGCAATGAAACACCGCAACCAAAAAGCAAACCAGAGAGGGATTATAACCACATCACTGTTCATCTCCAAAAGAGGTCAGGAGAGTAACTCAAACAGAGCAGGAACCTGGAGCTGGGAGCTGATGCAGAGGCCATGGAGGAGTGTTGCTCAATGGTTTGCTCTTCATGGGTTGCTCATTCTGCTTCCTTGTAGAACCCGGGAGCCTCAGCCCAGGGGTGGCACCACCGCCATGAGCTGAGTCCTCCTCCAAGGATCACTAATTGAGAAAATGTCTTACAGCTGGGTCTCATGGAGACATTTCCTCAACTTAGGTTCCTTCCTCTCTGATGACTCTAGCTTGTGTCAAGTTGACATAAAAACCAGCCAGCACACAGAAGGCATTTAGAAAAAGAGGTAGCTAGCAATGAATATCCTAGTAAGAGCACCAGTGGAAGAGGAAGCCCTGGGTCCTGCTAAGACTGAACCCCCAGTGAACTAGACAGTTGGGGGGAGGCAATAGGGGAGGTGGGGAGGGGAACACCCAAAAAGGGAGGGGGAGGGGATGTTTGCCAGGAAACCAAAGGGAATAACACAAATGTATATAGAAATATTCAAGTTAATAATAAAAAAAATACATTACAAAAAAATAAATAAAAAAAAATAAAACCTAAAAAAAAAAAAAAAAAGAAATGCATTTTGAAAAAAAAAAAAAAAAGAAAAGAAAAAGAGGTAGCTGGATTGCCTGACTAATCCTGATTCAGTTATTGACTGGTCAGGCCCAAGCATGTTCTAATGTGAAAGGGTCTTCTTCCACTCAAAAGACAAATCATCCACGTCTGAACTCTGCCACGTCTGAATTCTCTGTCCCTTTTATATTACCGTACTCTGCTTTATACAGCATTGACTTCTGAATGAGTACTTATCTGTATGCAGCTTAAGGAGTATTTGTACATTCTTCTCAAACTTGGGTCCTTCAAAGTGTTTAGGAAATATTGATCGAATCTACCATTTTGATCATTTATTATTTTCCTTACCAAATCCAAAAATTTACCTCAAGTTACAATAAAATTGTGGTTACACTGAATATATATTACATAAAAGAACCAGGGAGAAAAGTATCTTGGAGGAACACAGCTCCAAGAGAGAAGATCCAACCCGTCTCACACTGGCGTAGTAAGTGTCCAGCCTAAATCCTTAGCATATAAATAAAATCAGTGCTCAGGCCTGTTTTTGTCCCTCTACAAACTTTACGTTCTCATCGAAACATAAAATGGTTGTTACATAAATGTTACATAAATGCAAGCATTGGCATATAAAGTTGAAGTGGGACTTACATTCCACATGTATTCCAAGATCATTTTACTCAGCAGGTGAAACTAATTCCCATACTACCATGGTTTCTTAAAAGACATTGGGGAAAAGAGACTGCATTGCCTCAAACTTTAGGAAGGCATAAAGGAAGACACTGAGGCTAAATTCCAACCAGGTTTACAGAGGAAATCAAAATCAGTGGGCCCCTAAGGGCCAGCTTCTAGGATCAGTCCCACAGACAGTTGGCAAACCTTTGCCACATCCATACTATCAAATAGATGAACAATACTCTGGTCTATACTTGAGGGGAGTGTTGGCGTTGGTCTGGTGCTGCTATAAATTCAAATGCTAAATTCTGCACCCCAAGATCTGGCTACCCCAAGATGAGCAAATTCCCAAATATGCTAGCTTTTGTTGTGATAACCTTGCTTCCCAAGGTAATTGGTTATAGTCATTTTCATTTAACTAATGGTTTTAAATGGGGGGGGGTGTAAGGTTTGCACAACAAAGGCTGGTGTGCATGAGAATTTGCTCATCTTGGGGCACAGAATTTAGCATTTGAATACATAGTTTCACCAGACAAACCCCAACAGGAGGGGATGTTGTCTTGATTAATAACTAATGTAGACACACTGTTGCTGTGCAGGTGATCCTATATAATATATATATTATATATATTTCTATATATTAGAAAGCTACATACAGAGACCCGCACTCCTGGTTTGCACCTGTGCCCAGAGCAGAGCCTCTGTTCTGGATCCCCATCCACTCAGCCCACACCCCAGTTGCAGCTCGATCCCCCCGGGTGTCCTGACGCATCCAGGGACTCAGGTAAGACCCTTCAAACCCCACCCCAATACCTGGCATACCCTGCCCGGCCAGAGACCCTCACTCCCTCCAGTTTTCACCTGTGCCCAGAACGAAGACTCTGCTCCGTATCCTCACTCACTCAGCCCACGCCCAAAAGCAACATGACCCCCAGGAGTTCTGACACATCCAGCATCACAGAATCACAGACTCACAGGAGGGACACGCTCCAGTCAGAAAAAAAGCAAGGCCAGTTAACACTAGAGATAGCCACATGGCGAGAGGCAAGCGCAAGAACGTAAACAACAGAAACCAAGAACACTTGGCATCATCAGAACCCTGTTCTCCCGCCACAGCAAGTCCTGAATACCCCAACACACTGGAAAAGCAAGATTCAGATTAAATTCTCATCTCATGAAGATGATAGGGAACTTTAAGAAGGACATAAATAACTCCCTTAAAGAAATACAGGAGAATACAGGTAAACAGGTAGAAGCCCTTAAAGAGAAAACACATAAATCCCTTAAGGAAATATAGGCAAACACAATCAAACAGGAGGTGAAGGAATTGAAAAAAAGCGAGGTACAGTTTCTGCTTCATGTCCATGCCCTGACATCTCTCAACAATGGACAGTGTCCTGGAACTGTTACAGGACAGGATGTAGCCATGGGTAGAGTGATTAACTAGCCTGTGATAGGCACTGAGGTAACTTTCACTGCTATTGGGAAAGCTTATTGAGAGGCAACACAGGGCTAAGGTAAGGCTATTTCACTGGGGTACAGTCGAAGCTTGCCTAATCAACTGAATATGTAAAATGACCAGGCTATGGATGACAGGTTTCAGAACACAGAACTTCTGTTCTGGTGACCCTGTTGTAAGACCCCATAGTGGCCTCACCTCAGGAGCGCAACCCACAGAACACAGATTGACAAAGTGATTGCTACAATAACACGGGGGTATAAGGTTTTTAATCCATGTACATGGGGTTGCTCATCCACGCAGGGAGAGGCAACCCCGAACCCAAAAAGCACACAACTTTTACTCATTACAGAGGGCAGACTTCAGCAACAGGGTTAGCTGGCCCATTCTCATTGGTGGTACACAGGACAAAGGATCTGGTCAGGTACTGACTGGCCTGCTCAAGGGGTTGTTCTTGGCTCAGTTGGTCACTTTCCTCATCCAGCCCTACACCTGGCCTTGGTGAATCACTGGGAAAGGGCTAAGTGGGCACGTCCCTTGGGGGGGGGGGCAGTGAACTGGGTGGTCAGGCAGGGTCAGGATGACATCTTGCAGTTGTCCTCTGAATTTACCACAGGGAGGGGTAGGAGGTCTTTCTGAGAACAGATTTTTTGTTTTGTTTTGTCTTAATTAGCTTAGTCAGAATCTTGATTACCAAAACTTATTTCACATCACTGGGCATCATGACGTCAGATGTATTTCTCAAAACCTTTTTTTTACAACTTTGTTTCTCATATCTATGAAACTATGAAACTTTATTTCTTCAACTCCATGTTGCCTTTTCACCCAGGGTCCCTCATCTGTTGCTTTCTATTTTGTCTATCTGCCTTCCAAATAGGAAGCCATGCCTCAAGTAGGCACAGGTAGAGACTGCTGTGTGTATACACATGTTTCACTAACCTACTTACATCCTTTTCTGATTCTCGCAAAGATATAACAGCCATTGTTAAATCTCTCATTCAAAACAAAAATGTAATTACAAAAATATCAAGTACTTTAACGTGTATCAGTTCCCATTTCAAATACATTGTGTTGCTATGTTCATTCATTCTATATACTCCAAAGCATATTTTTATCTTGCTTTAAAAGATGAAGAAAGCAGACACTTTTGGGAAGCCAGAAGAAACTACTCTCTGCCCACATTTCTGACTCTAGAGGAAAATGCCTAGTGCCATCTGGGCCCCCTGTGCACAGGGACCCAGGAGAAGGCGGGGCAGGCCCTTCTGGTTGCTGCCCTCACAGAGAGCTGAAGCTGAGCCCCGAGGAGCAACTTCAGGCCCGAGACCAGAGGTAAGACCAACTTCTCTGCTCCAGGTGACCTGCCTGGTAGACTCAGAACACATGCCCACAGGACAGGAACGACTACACACCTGAAAGCAGAAGACTCTGTTCCCATAACTGGCTGAAAGAAAACAGAAAAACAGGTCTACAGCACTCCTGACACACAGGCGTATAAGACAGTCTAGCCACTGTCAGAAATAGCAGAACAAGGTAACACCAGAGACAACCTGATGGTGAGAGGCAAATGCAGGAACCCAAGCAACAGAAACCAAGACTACAGGGCATCATCGGAGCCCAATTCTCCCACCAAAGCAAACATTGAATATCCAAACACACCAGAAAAGCAAGATCTAGATTTAAAATCACATTTGATCATGATGATGGAGGACTTCAAGAAAGACATAAAGAACTCCCTTAGAGAAACACAGGAAAACACAAATAAACAAGTAGAAGCCTATAGAGAGGAAACACAAAAACCCCTGAAAGAATTCTAGGAAAACACAATCAAACAGGTGAAGGAATTAAAAATGAAAATAGAAGCAATAAAGAAAGCACAAAGGGAAACAACCCTGGATACAGAAAACCAAAGGAAGAGACAGGGAGCCGTAGATACAAGCATCACCATCAGAATACAAGAAATAGAAGAGAGAATCTCAGGAGCAGAAGTTTCCATAGAAATCATCAACACAACTGTCAAAGATAATGGAAAATGGAAAAAGCTACTGGCCCAAAACATACAGGAAATCCAGGACACAATGAGAAGACCAAACCTAAGGATAATAGGTATAGAAGAGAACAAGGATTCCCAACTGAAAGGACCAGTAAATATCTTCAACAAAATCATAGAAGAAAACTTCCCTAACCTAAAGAAAGAGATGACCATGAACATACAAGAAGCCTACAGAACTGCAAATAGATTGGACCAGAAAAGAAACTCCTCCCATCACATAATAGCCAAAACACCAAATGCACAAAACAAAGAAAAAATATTAAAAGCAGTCAGGGAAAAAGGTCAAGTAACATATAAATGCAGACCTACCAGAATTATGCCAGACTTCTCAACAGAGACAATGAAAGCTAGAAGATCCTGAGCATATGTCATACAGACCCTAAAAGAACACAAATGCCAGACCAGCAAAGCTCTCAATTACCATAGAAGGAGAAAGCAAGATATTCCATGACAAAACCAAATCTACAAAATATTGTTCCACAAATCCAGCCCTACAAAAGATAATAGTTGGAAATCTCAACAAACTCAAAAGAAGATATCCACACAAAGATAATTCTACCACTAACAACAAAAATAACAGGAAACAACTGTCACTATTTCTTAATATCTCTTAACATCGATGGACTCAATTCCCCAATAAAAAGACATAGGCTAACAGGCTGAATATGCAAACAGAACCCAGCATTTTGCTGCATACAGGAAATGCACCTCAGTGTCAAAGACAGACACTAACTACCTCAAAGGCTGGGAAAATTTTTTCCAAATAAATGTTCATAAGAAACAAGAAACAAGCTTGAATAGCCATTCTAATATTGAATAAAGTCAATATTCAATCAAAAGTTATCAAAAAAGGTAAAGAAGTACCCTTCATACTCATCAAAGGAAAAATCTACAAAGATGAACTCTCAATTCTGAATATCTATGCTCCAAATGCAAGAGTGCACACATTCATAAAAGAAACATTACTAAAGCTCAAAGTATACATTGTACAACAAAAAATAATAGTAGGAGTCTTTCACAGACCACTCTCATCAATAGACATATCATGGAAATAGAAACAAAACAGAGACACAGTGAAACTAACAGATGTTATGAACTAAATGGATTTAACAGATAATAATAGAACATTTCATTAATAGAACATTTCATCCTAAAACAAAAGAATATACCTTCTTCTCAGCACCTCATAATACCTTCTCCAAAACTGACCAAATAATTGTTCACAAAACAGGCCTCAATAGATACAAAAAGATTAAGATAATCTGATGCATTCTATCAGACCACCATGGACTAAGGCTGGTCTTCAATAACAACAAAAACAACAGAAAGCCAATATAGACATGGAAGTTAAACAATGATCTACTCAATAATAATTTGAACAAGGAAGAAATAAAGAAAGAAATACAAGACTTTTAGAATTTAATGAAAATCAAGGCCCAACATACCAAAACTTATAGGACACAATGAAAGTAGTGCTAATAGGAAAATGCATAGCTCTGAGTGCCTCAAAAAGGAAATGGAGAGAGCATACACTAGTAGCTTGAAAGCACACCTAAAAGCTCTAGTACAAAAAGAAACAAATATATCCAAGAGGAGTACTCAGCAGGAAACAATCAAATTCAGGGCTGAAATCTGCAAAGTAGAAATAAAAAGAAATATAGAAAGAATCAATAAAACCAGGAACTGGTTCTTTGAGAAAAATCAACAAGATAAAACTTAGAATAACAAGAGGGCACAGAGACAGTCTCCAAATTAACAAAATCAAAAATGAAAATGGAGACATAACAACAGAAACAGGACATTCAAAAAATCATCATATCCTACTACAAAAGCCTATACTCAACAAAACTGGAAAGTATGGGGGAAATGGACAATTTTCTAGAAAGATACCAGCTACCAAAGTTAAATCAGGATTAGATAAACCATCTAAATACTCCCATAACTCCAAAAGTAATAGAAGTAGTCATTAAAAGTTTCCCAACCAAAAAGAGACCAGGGTTTAGTGCAGAATTCTATCAGATCTTAAAAGAAGACCTAAAACCAATACTCTTCGAACTATTCCACAAAACAGAAACAGAAGGAACACTACCCAATTTGTTCTTTGAAGTCACAGTTACACTTACACCTAAACCACACAAATTGCCTACAAAGAAAGAGAATTTTGGACCAATTTCCCTCATGGCTATCAATGCAAAAATACTCAATAAAATACTTGCAAACTGAATCTAAGAACATACCAAAATGATTATTCACCATGATCAAGTAGGCTTCATCCCAGAGATGCAAGGATGGTTCAATATACGGAAATCTATCAATGTAATCCACTACATAAACAAACTCTAAGAAAAAGAACCACATGATCAAATCATTCGATGCTGAGAAAGCATTTGACAAAATTCAACACCCCTTCATGAAAAAAGTCTTGGAAAGATCAGTAATTCAAGGCCCATACCTAAGCATATTAAAAGCAATACACAGCAAGCCAGTAACCAACATCAAACTAATTGGAGAGACACTTGAAGCAATCCCACCAAAATTAGGGGCTAGACAAGGCTGCCCACTCTCTCCCTACCTATGCAATATAGTACCTGAAGTCCTAACCAGAGTAATTAGAAAACAAATGGAGGTCAAAGGGATACAAATTACAAAGGAAGAAGTGAAAATATCACTATTTGCAGATGGTATTTTGCAGATGACCCCAAAACTCCACCAGAGAGCTCCTACAGCTGATAAACATCTTCAGCGCATGGCTCAAGCCATATATGTAACAGAGTATGGCATTGTCTAGCATCATTAGAAGGAAAAGCCCTTGGTCCTGAGAAGACTCATGTCCCCAATGTAGGGTAATGCCAGGGCGTTGAGGTGGGAGTGGGTGGGTGGGAATGGGAGCATCCTCATAGAAGCAGGGGGAGGGGGAAAGGGTAAGGGGGGGAAATGGGATAACATTTGAAATGTAAATATATAAAATATCCAAGAAAAATAAAATTAAAAAAATAAAAATAAATAAAATAACTCAATGTCCGTCTCTCAGCTTAAGGCTCTGTACTCTTTATACATGAATCTCTGAATATCTTTACAGATGCCCCTGCTCAATGATGACTGGTTAAACACTGCTTATCCTGATGGGTAAATGCATTCCTTAATTCAAAACAAATTAGAAGAGTATAAATTAGGGTCTTACTAATGCCTACTCTATAAAGTAAGAGGAGGTGATACTTTACATCTCCAAGACAGTATTCTTTCACCAGTGTGAAGATGGTTGTCCTGTTTTGTTGTTGTTATTGTTGTTTTGTTTTGGCTTTTTCTTTACCAGATTAAATAAATGAATTGATTTATCCTCACCCAAATACACCTATGGGAAGACTTTTACATTTTTCTTTTCAATGTATTTTTTCTTCTGATGCATTTACAAGGTCCTTCTCCTTTGTAAGACCTCAAACCTATAAATAAAATTATAACAATAATCTAACAATGGTTCTACAATAATGACTGCCCTTTTCTCCATCCATTGCTAACACAGTTCAGTAACTTGTATGACCATATAAAACCCTGTGGTGGATTACTATTTAGAATGTCAGCAGTTACAAGGTTTTTTTTTTCCATTTTCCAAGCACAGCTAATGCATACTACTCAGTGAATGTGGACGTGTGTCCTTTGTTTATGGTCCTGGGCCTCTCCTTCCATCTGGACTTTTGTTTGGTTTTGCTTTTTAACAGTTCTGTCTAATGAGTGCTATCAGCAAATTCAATGCATGTGTGCTGGGTATACTTGGCAATCCTTCAAATGACTGATAAAGGCATTAAGAAAGAGTATCTGCTCATCGATCACACTGACATAACTATGCACTCAAGTCTAAAACACCATCCATGTCTACTAATGTGTGGGAGCGTACCCAGTGCTCAACTGCCGATGTGACTGTATAAAAATCTAAGGAGTACGTTCTCGTCATTAAGACAAAATAGAAAACACAACACTGTTTTAAAAATGCCATAAAACCTCCCAATAAATAGAATAAACTCAGATTTGCTCAAGATATTTCACAAAAGAATGTGATAAAAGTTCCACAAGGAACATGGGCCTGGAAGAAGAGTCTATAGGAAAAGTCAGAAAGAGGTAGGTAAATAGGAACTTCATTGCTAAACTCCAGAAGTAGAACTAAAGGGAAGGCATGCCCTACCCCTAGTGCCCAGGATGCTGTGACGTGCCAGTGACCCTGGGTAGCGAAGCAGAGGCAGGACTGGTGTTTTACTGAAACTCACCAGGTCTCATTTACAACTCCCTTCTACATAAGGCTTGAGGATTTTTTTTTCCTTTCTGGAAAGTTCTACCAGCCAGGGATATACCACATAGAGAGCATGCTATATATTGAAAAAAACAAAAAGGATTATCTTTCCAGACAACAATCGAAGAGTGTCTGGAGACTCTGCCCTCCCAAGGGAAAAGGCCTAAAAATACTTTCAGTCTCTAGAAACTGCCAGACTAGATCACAGAACCCACGGGAAGCCATGACAAGGGCGACCATCACTGCCGTATTGACAAAGCAGCCAGCAAACTTGGCCAGCAGCCAAAGTCACAAGGCACTTTAAAGAGGGTCTCTAATGTGAAAGGCAGAAGGCCAAAAACAAAAAAAGAAATATATATAAAGGCTACAAAGGGACCAAATTCCATCACCAACATCTGCCAAAAATGGAGTGAAATAAAGACAGTCACCACAGTGAAACCTAACAGTTATTGGTTATTCAATACCAAATGGCCAGCCCTTTGGTATTGAAAGAGTAGTAGGCCATGCTAATCTTGAAATGTTCTTAAATTATTCATTAATTTTCTCCTGGGAGAGGCTCTTGGTCCTGTCAAGGCTCGATGCCCCAGTGTAGGGGAATGTCAAGGTGGGGAAGTGGGACAGAGTAGGGAGGTGGGTGGGGGAGCACCCTTATAGAAGCAGGGGGAGGGGAGATGGGATAGCAGGTTTCTGGAGGGGAAACTGGGAAATGTCAATTAAAATATCCAATAAAGAAACAAAGAAAAAGATTCATCTTCGCCTGTTATTTTTATGTTTTGCCTTCTTGGACTCTTATGCAAAGCAGGCATAGAGAAACAGTAACAGCAACAGTTAGCAGAGAGGAGTGTGGTTCATTTAATTCAGAAAATAAAAGACAGTCCTTGGAAACACAAAAGTATGATTGCTGAACTGAAATTTCTGAGAGCAGTTGGAAGATGAGTTAGAAGACATTTTACCAAAGTGTATTAAAGAGATAAAGAGTAGTAAACAAAGTAAAAAGAGGGAAGATAAAATGAAACAAATACGTTTAAAAATCAGCATTCAAATAATATGAATCCATGGAAGCAAAACACAAAAACAACTGGAAAAATTATTAATGAATAATTTAAGACATGGCCTACTAAGCTTTCAGGTGTGGCCAAGTGGTCTTGACCACTCGAGGATCTTTCTTTTCCCTGGAGAAGACTGTTCTCTCATTCAGCATTCTTTAGGTTCCTGTAGTTCTTGGTGGAGGGGTTGAGGCTTCATATGCTGCCTCCACCCACACTGACATGTCCACTGGTTCATCCTTGGTCACCTCAAGTTTGACTTGCCATGCTGGTGACACATCATGATTGTGGCTTTTGACATTGCCAAGAGACACGATCTCACAGAAAGCTCCCTTATTCTCTGGCTCTTAAAATCTCTCCTCCCCCTTTTCAGGATAATCCTGAGTCTTAAGTACAGGGTGTTTGTAGATGTTGGGAAGAAGGAGAAGAAATGGGGGAAATCATGTAATTATATTATAGTCTCAAAATGAAAGAAAAAAATCAGATTGGAAAACTGGCCTTGAAAGTTCTCGGCACGATGGAACAGGTAACCTGGCACAAAAGTTCAAACTCCCCCAGAAAACAGAAAACAATCTAAAATGATTCCCTCTCAGGTGTCCTATTTAAGGATACAGTACATGGGGGACATCATTACATTATGATCAAGGTAAGAGATGAATTGTAAAATAATGAGATTCATTTTTAAAACATGTGAGAGAATGTGTATTTTCCAATGATGGTCATTTTTTTTCCAAGTGCCTTACCATTTTTCATATATGTTGTTTCCCCTGCTTAGAATCTGGGATCTTGGTCTTGTCAATATCCTCGATGCTGATAATCTGTAAGCCTTGAGGGTGAATTGTGTGGTTTTTCAGTTGGATTTCTGCAGGTAACAGGTCATCTAAATAGAAAGTTATTCATTATCCTAATAGTCTATTCATTGGAGACAGGCACATCCACTGATGTACTCCACAGCTATAATAAAGATGAATCCAAAAACCACATAAAAATATGAAGTAATTGCCAATTTATTTTCAATAAAATGAAGTAAATTGAGGAATTGTGCATGAGCATATCACTGTTGGGAAATGCAGGAGTGGTGAACACGTGTGTATTAAGTGAAGATAATGTTGGAAGCAGGAGCCAAGCATGGGAAAGTTTCATCTCGCCAGAGAATCACAAGAAGAAATTACTGCTGAAAGGAAAGAAAACCTGATTGGATGAAATTAAAATTGTTTGAAGGTCATCTCAAGTCTAAATAATGCAGTAGAGAAGCCACACCGGACAGTGCTTATGGAGGAGTTGGAGAAAATTAAAAATGAGGATGATGTTATTATGAAATCGGAGCGATTCTTCATGCAGCAACTAAAAGCTATTTGGCTTGTTAGATGGGTAGCACATACTTTATTTCGAAGAACATGTTAGGGTTCATTTTTCCTCACAGCGCTGGGAATCCAATGCAGAGCCACCTCAGTTGAAACGGACGTCTTCTGTGGTTCTGCAGGCAGGAATTGCAGCCAGGCACAACCCCACAGGAAAGCTGCTTGAAGTTGCTGTTGCCTGACAGCCACGATTCCAAACTAGTCCAGGGCATCCAGCAGGCCCAGAACTTCTATTATCTACTTAGTTTATCTTTTAGGAGTTGAAGTTCAATTCAGAACCACATCCAAGATCAGTCGTGCCCAGTGCCAGTGTTTGCATGGGGAAGTATCACGGAAACAGTGCCGGGGGAGGACAGGAGGTACCTCGAGATCACCACATCTCAGAAACTAATGTGGTGTGAGAGGAAGACCATGCACAGCTGACAGACGGGACAGGCTGCATCCAGTCGTAGGACATGTGTGCAGAATCATCTCCCTGGCCCAGCGCACGCTATTTCTTTCCACTGTGACTATTTGTTGCGTGTTTGATGCATGTGTCTGACATGTCTAGACATGGCCACTGTGAAAGGATGTCCCCAAACATAAACATGTATGTCTGAAGCATCCGGGGTTTGCACTTAGCAACAAGGAAGTAAAATATGCCATTTGACATGGTCGACATGAGAATCTATAATTGTCATTGAGACAAAATACACAGAGCATTAGTGGAGACAAAACCACAGTAATGGCCAGCCCCTCCTGATTTCACAGACAGAATGCCCTTTCAAACAGCGAACTGTCAAATGTATAAACCATGCAATGCATAAAAAACGGTATGCAGCTAATAGTAAACCACGATCAAAGTTTAACTGTTAAAAGAATAAACCTGCTAAATGAATAATAGCAACGGCCAAGCCGGGTATGATTTCATGCTTTTCCATTGTAAACTGAAGGAATCCATCCACATATAATAATTCCAGAGGGGAAATTCCAGAGTTTTAAGATATCCGTGGAGTAACAAGACAGCTTCTCCAGAGTCCTCCCCATCTAAAAGACAAACAAAGCCTGTTGATACACCATGCTCATCAGAAAAGGAGAGATCAAACTCCCCCCAAGAATTACTAAGATTTAGGTAATTAGCTGCATCCTCAAGTCATCTGCTCCATGCAGAAGCAAAACGTGGCCATGCAAGGAGATGTAAAAGGCTGAGAAGATACCCCAGTGGGTAAAGTGTTGGCTATGCAAGCACGAGGGCCTGAGTCAGATCCCTAGAACCCATGGGAAAGCCATATGTCCTTGACATATGACAGGCCTCTACCTGTCATCTCAGCATCAATCGGCTCCCTGGACAGAGAGTAGTATAGTCAAAACACTAAGCTCCAGGCACAATCGGACACTCTGATAGTACAATAATGGAGAGGGACAGAATGACACCTGGCAGTTGATCTCTACACAGACATGCATAGGCAAACACACCCTCACCCATGCATATGCTTTCTCAAAAATTTTTAAATCATAAGTCAGCCAGCACATCCACTCACAAGGCAGTCAGCGAACTCTTCCACTGCTTTTGTTCCTTAAACTGAACACACTCCCTCGACAAGGCAAAATAGATACAGAACGTTGTTCCTTATGTTTTGACTCTAAGGATAATAGAGCTCAACTTATGTTTAGCAGAAATTACCAACCGGGACAATAATAGAGCTCAACTTATGTTTAGCAGAAATTACCAACCAGGAGCACTCTCACCTTCCTCCCTAGTGCTCAGTGGCATACTCCTACTATGATTTTTGAAGTTTCTTTTATGATATAAGAGTTTATTCCTATGTCCAATGTGACTTGTGCCAAAAGAGTGTGACAGAATGTATAATGCCCTCTTCCAAACCTACATGTCAGAAAGCCTTAAATGCTATTTCCATTTTACGCCTTACAATATCTTCCATCATCCCAAGAACTTGCTATGGGGAGCAACCGTTCTACTAGGAAGACAGTAAGATCCATACAGAGTAGAGTGACCTCTAACCAGTGTGGACAGATAAGAAGTAGCCAAGAACAGCAAAACTGTCCAGCTGAGTTCAGCCCGGATAAATTGACTTGAAGACTCATGAAAATAATATTTTCATTGTTTACCATTTTTCTGCTCTCTAACTGGCATAGTTGGTTACATAGTAATACTTACTTGATACATTCTATCCACACTGTCTTTTCTCCTTTCCATTGGAAAATTCCTCACCACCATATTGTAAGTTCATAAGCTACAAGGGTCTGCTACCAATAGAGGATCTCCCTAAATTAAAATTTCTAGTTTTACCTAAATATTTAAAACTTCTACTCCCTACAATTCAAGTCCTGTACCTAAGGCTCAGGATTCATTCCAGAAGATGGAGCAGAAAGGCTGTAAGAACCACGGATCAGGGAGTTTGCTGTGAGATTGTGTCTCCTACTCAAGCCAGAAGCTGTTTCCATAAAGTCTCATCAGTATGTCTGCTTAAATATGATTGTAACAAGAACAATACCAATAAACATGTTGTCTTAGTCAGTGTTTCATTACTGTGGAGAGGCACCATGACTATAGCAACTTTTATTTTCTTTTTTTCAGAGCTGGGGACTGAACCCAGGGCCAAGCGCTCTACCACTGAGCTAAATCCCCAACCCCTACAGCAACTCTTACAAAGAAGAACATGTAATGGGGACTGGCTTACACTTTCAGAAGTGTAGTGCACTATCCTCGTGGCTAGAAGCATGGCAGCAAACAAGCTGACGTGGTAGTAGGGAAAGAGCCACGAGTGCTCCATATTGAGCCACAGGCAGCAAGGAGAGACTGTGTGCCACACTGAGTGTAGCCTGAGCATAGAAGACCTCAGACACCACCTACACAGTGATACCCTTCCTCCAACAAGGTCACGTCCCCTAACCCTTCCAAATAGTGATCAACTATTCAAATCTACGAGCCTGTGGGTGCCATTTTTTATTCATGTTTCAAATGTTATTCCCTTTCCCGGTTTCCGGGCAAACATCCCCCTAACCCCTCCCCCTCCCCTTCTTTATGGGTGTTCCCTCCCCACCCTCCCCCATTGCCGCCCTCCCCCAACAGTCTAGTTCACTGGGGGTTCAGTCTTAGCAGGACCCAGGGCTTCCCCTTCCACTGGTGCTCTTACTAGGATATTCATTGCTACCTATGAGGTCAGAGTCCAGGGTCAGTCCATGTATAGTCTTTAGGTAGTGGCTTAGTCCCTGAAGCTCTGGTTGCTTGGCATTGTTGTACATATGGGGTCTCGGCCCTTCAAGCTCTTCCAGTCCTTTCTCTGATTCCTTCAACGGGATCCTGTTCTCAGTTCAGTGGTTTGCTGCTGGCATTACGCCTCTGTATTTGCTGTATTCTGGCTGTGTCTCTCAGGAGATCTACATCCGGCTCCTGTCGGCCTGCACTTCTTTGCTTCATCCATCTTATCTAATTGGATGGCTGTATATGTATGGGCCACATGTGGGGCAGGCTCTGAATGGGTGTTCCTTCTGTGTCTGTTTTAATCTTTGCCTCTCTATTCCCTGCCAAGGGTATTCTTGTTCCCCTTCTAAGGAAGGAGTGAAGCATTCACATTTTCATCATCTGTCTTGAGTTTCATGTGTTCTATGCATCTAGGGTAATTCAAGCATTTGGGCTAATAGCCACTTATCAATGAGTGCATACCATGTGTGTTTTTCTGTGATTGGGTTACCTCACTCAGGATGATATTTTCCAGTTCCAACCATTTGTCTATGAATTTCATAAAGGCACTGTTTTTGATAGCTGAGTAATATTCCATTGTGTAGATGTAAGTGGGTGCCATTCTTACTCAAATCACCACACATACCAAAGTGGACAGAGCAAGTATCATGAGGGCTTAACCCTAAACAAAGAATTATAGGCAAATAAAGAATGATAAGAACAGGAGAAACAGCAGTGTTCCCCAAAAAGAGCATACCAATTGGTTATCAGATACCGAATGGTCAGTCACAACACTAACATGAGCAGGTTATACTTATATATTTAGGAATTATATGTATAGGTATATTTAGAAATTACACATATACATATATATTTATAACAATTAATGAAAAAGAAGTCCATTAATTTGAAAGTTAAAAGAGAGAAGCATGGGAGAGCTTAGGGGGAAAGAAGAGAAGGAGGATATAATACAATTACATTAGAGTCTCAAAAAACAAAAGAAATAACTTTTAAAAACAAAATATAATCCAGTTTCTCCTTGACTGATTGCTTCTTCAATCAAGCACATCTATTATCATATTGCCAGGTATATTGTTCACAAGGTCACATGGCAACAAGATTACATTATCAGATGTTCTGTATATTCTTACTGCATGGCGCTGCACTGTAAGTCTTTGAACACATCCTCCACATGTCAGTTGTCTAAGTGGACTGAGTATCTTAGGAAAACAACTGCACTTTACATGGACTTCCAACAGCGACCAGAAAAGTCAATCAATCCATTAGAAGAGAACTCTCAAAGGCTGAAAGGATGAGTGATAAATAAAAACTTATACTGACCAAGAACAAAAAGAAGACCAATGTATCTATGTGCACATAAGGCTATTGTGGGGGAATGCACATGTATTAGTCTCATGTGATAACAACAAGGAAACTTTTTCCCCTTCTAGTACACACAAATTTACCCAAGAGTTCTAGACCATGTTCTTGCTTTTCTTGCTTATAGAGGATATACTGTGAATGGCTTGTTCTCAACCATTACACCCCAGGTCTGTGTGACAGCAATAATTAAAATATGAACAATAGTGGATCCTTGGGAGGAGTCATCAGTCACCACGGAGCCTCAGCAGGTCTGTGATGTCCTGCATGTGACCAGTCTACTCTCACTCCCAATATAATGTTCAGACTTGTCCCATATTGGTTAACCTTTTATTTTCTAGTTCTAAAGATTGAGCCCATGGCCTCATGCCTGCTATACAAACCCTCTAGCACTGAGCTGCACTGCCAATCCATTCAACTCTTACACTTCAGACACTTCCCATAATGTCTATTGCGTATAAATCTACCACTTAATTCTGGGATATTCAGAGAATTTATGTCCCCTGCTCGAGCTTGGGTCAGCTTCCTAATAAAAAACTAAAGCCAAGAAACTAAGACCCAGAGATTTTAGTAAATTACGTGTGGTAAGCTTTCCAATAAAAAACATAGACTAAAAGCATAATAAAGCAGGAATTCTATAAAGTTTATTAGTTTTAATACTTCCTATTAGGAATCTGAGTTTTCAGGAGATTGGACCAAATACATGATGAGAATGCACTTGCTGCACTAAAAACTTTGCTGTTTATTATTCTTTCATAACCATTTGTAAATAGTAATAATCAAGTCATATAGGCATCCTTCAAAACTCAAGTTGTACTTACCCTGGGCTAGTTACTGGTGCATACAACTATAACATTGTAGTATTTTTAAGTATAGTAATCTCTAATCGACTGTTAAATTTTTAATTTGTCATTTTATGTATGATGCTGGAGCATGTGTGCATACCGTGTATGAGGTCAGAGAGTCACTGGGTGGAGTTGCCTCTTGTTTTCCACTTTTTAAAAAGATTTATTTATTTTTATGTACATTGGTATTCTGCCTACATGTCTGTGTGAAGGCGCCAGGTCCCCTGGAACTGGAGTTACAGATCACTGTGAGCTGCCATATGGGCGTGGGGAATTGAACTGGGAACGTCTGGAAGAGTAGACATTGCTCTTAACCACTGAGTCATCTCTCTAGACCCTTGCCTTCCACTTTTAAGTTGGTTCCAGGGTTTGAGCTCAGGCTAAAAGGCTAGTGCTTAGGCAATAAGACCCTTTACCCACTGAGCCATCTTGACAATCTCTCTACTCCACTTTTGTTTAGGGAATGCAATGGACAAACTATCCTGTTAAACGTCTTTAAGACTGATGACCTATTAGTGCATCTACTAGGAGTGTATTTTTCTAAGACAGTTCAGAGACCTAGAAAAACTCGATGTTCTGACCACTATCCAACACAAAATCTTAGAGCTCAAAAATGCTTGCCCATCCAAGTTGAATATAGACTGAAATTATGAACGCTGGAAGTGAGTAATTCTCCTAGACTTAGGCAAATATATAAAATAAGGAAAATTGTGGTTTTCCAAAGTAATCTTTTTCTCACTCTTCTGTCCTCATTTGGTTTTTTATGGCCTTATTATAGACTCTTCTTGGTTGAATTCATTCATGGTCCAATTAAGACAACTATGTATAATCCACATTCTCAGAACTTACATCAATACCTAATGTTCATTCAGGGCTTAGTTGTGACAAGCAACTACATGTAAGGCACAGGGGACATCACAAGAAAGAGGGCAGAAGAAGGAAGGAAGGAAGGAAGGAAGGAAGGAAGGAAGGAAGGAAGGAAGGAAGGATGGATGGATTATAATAGCCAGAGGTCCAGGAGGACTGAGGCAAACACTGTCTTTTGGACATGAGAGTTCAGTCATGAACTCAGTGATGTGGTTACCAGCACTGGAACTGCACAAGATCAAGCCAGTCAACATTCCAGAATGGAGGCAGGGAGGGGAATTCATGAGGCCTAAGTCCCAGCTAAGTGGCTATTGATGGTTGATGGCAGCTAGTAGGAGAGTCTGTTTTCTTTAAGGATATGGTCCTTAGTAGGTCCACCATCCTCCAGTGGATGCCCCCATAGCGTTGCATAAATGGAAAGTATTCATAGGTTATTTTATAAAAAGAAGGGAACATGATTTTTAGGAAGGAGACATCAGGGTATTCTGGGAGAATCTGGAAAAGGGTGGCAATGCTAGGTGTGACCAAAATACATTGTGTGCACATAGGAAGGTCTCAAAGACTAAATTTTAAAGATAAAAATAATGACTCCTACAATCAAGAGAAATGAAAATAGTCAGAATTGTGTCTTTTGTCCAAAGACAGTATAAATTATTGAGAGTGGTTTTTCACTATGTCTTAGGGAGTCCGGGATGATTGGAGCTCCTTGCAGTAAACAGGATGAACAAGATATACTTGGACATTGAGAGCCTGCGAGGGTTAGAACTCATCCCAAATAGACATTTCTCCCGGTGACATTACACAATGTCACAGCAGTGCCTCTTCAGTAAAATCAACTCACAACAATTCACACACTATATTCCCATGCCAATTGACATTTCATACAACATATATGGCCTAGCCACTCCAATCACAATCCAAAGTACCTATGATATGCTCGCTATATGGCAATCATCACTAAATAATGAGTACTCGTGACTTTTCCCCAAGAAACATTTGACGATTTGTACACGTCCGCAGAGGATTTCAACTTCAAAACTGGAGAGAAATCTCAGGAACAAGAGAAATATCTAAACGGCATCAGAAGAAACCCAAAGCAACATCAGGTCCCAGCTCCCTCTGTTCCCTGAATTGCTCAGTCTGTCCAAGATAGGCAAAGGCAAACAAACAAATCTCCAGCTTTGTCCCTGAGGAGAGCACCCATTCACCGCCAAATCTCCTACTCAAAAGAATTTAGCAATCATTTGGTATGATGAGGATAAGCGTGCTGCTGGCTGGACCTTGGCTCCCCTAATACCTCTGCCCCTTCACTTTTGGCTCACCCAGACTTTATTCTTGGCCACATCAGAGCCTTTGGTCTGGCTTCTCACAGTGGGTGCACAATTCTGGAAGAAGGAGAGAAAATTCCAATAAAGATATGGTCAAAGCCAGATTACACTGCTTTCCCCATCCAGCTGTCATGCTGTCCCCATCCAGCATCTGTGAACAACTGGAGGACTCTCTGAACCTTGATGTAATTTCAAATTAGAACTTGATGGGGGGTGGGAAACTTTATTGTGAAAATATGTGAGTGTCCAGACAAGTAACTATGAAGCTGACTTTAGCTCACATCGTTTACAATGTTTCCCCGGATACAAACCATTTCCCCGACTTTTGCTCGAGGGACCTCACTTGGCTTGAAAGAAAACTACCATTCCATGCTGATGAGTTTCTTTCTAAGTTATAAACGTTTGTTACTTTCCACTCCAAACAAACAATGGCCTCACAAGCTAGTAATTATATGACTCGGCACACACTTCTTTACCTCGATTCCCTTCCTCTTGGTAGACTCTACACGTTCCTTAAGACCTGGCCAAACGTGTGCTTTGCCTTCAGAACTCAAGGCAGCTGACTCCTTTGCCTCTGTGATTTCCTTTGCTCTGTCCCTACAGTATCCCACCATGCTTAGTTTGTCTGTTTCCCTTACTGGAAGATTTGGCGTCTCGAAGGCAGAGATCCTATCTTACTCATCTTTGTAATCCTGCTGCTTGGGATGTTATCTCAGTAAATTCTGTTGAATATATAAAGAAGTAAGCAAATGGTTCTGCCTCTATGTTAATATTCTAGAGAATTTCTTGAGAAAGAATTTGGAAACAGTTGTACAACCACTATGGTGTTGCAACCATGAAATGGAGACCCTAGATTTAGGTCAGGCACTGGAAACTCAAACTCAGTTCTACCAGTTGCAAGTCTTTTTTCCAACCACCAAGAGAATACTCAGCTGGGTTATGTGTTCTTACAGCTCACCAATAAAGCATCCATGAAACCTGAAGGGAAATCCCAAGGACCACAAGGAGCCGAGTGGTGCTGCAGACAGATGACGCACATATTCCAGAACTTAAGCATTAGCCCATATCTGAGTATATTTCTTGACACAATAGCGCAGTGACCCACAATCATTTTTCTTTTTATGCCAGCTGTTCGATCAGAAGACAAGCAAATGACAAGAAGGGGAAAATATGAACATCCGTGTATTCTGTATCTCCCCACAAGCATTGAATCATCCCCTTCACACAGGAGGAGCTCATTAAAGGTTGCGTCATTCCCTAGCTCTTGTTCTCTCTGCCAGACCTGAGCTGACATAAAGTCCTTGGTGTGCTCCCCCTTTCACACAGTGCAGAGAAGTTCTCTCTACCTACAATGAACCTGTAGCATCTCAGTGGATGAAGGGCGTTTCCAATGTTGAGGAAGAAACATGGGTAGACTCAGGTTTGCAAAGCCCTACAAACTCAATGGCTATCACTTAACCAAGGCTTGGGAGACGGAGGCCATTAAGAATTATTTCACTCAGTTGAGATGTCCCTGAAATGTTAGCCAATGGCCTACAAAAACTATCATTCATTCCTCTCAGAACCAGAAGTATTTCCACATTTCAGAAGAAGCCTCCCAAACTAAGCGTCAGACTCATGCAAACTACAATGCTACCATTGCTGATGCCTGAGGCCTAACAGGATTTTTCTATAAAGGCATTGAGAAAGTAAGACGTAATTTTAAACAAATAAAAAGACATCATCTTCGGTATAGTTCTGATCCATGTATAACTTTAAGAGTGTGCACCTCAAATGTTCTAATACTGAACATGTATTTCTAGAAATAAGTTCAAGAGGTCTATTGCACAGCATGGTGGCACGATTAGTAACAGTGGACTGCTGTCTTGACAATTTCTAAAGTTAGATATTTTTAAGTATCCACCCAGTAGAAAAACGTAAATGTAGGGTATGTGAATGTTAATGTGTGTTAGTGATAACTATATATGACTTTCTTTGTAAATTTAAATTAGTTTTTCTGATCATATCTTCTTCCAAAATTTTATGTCCTTGGAATAAAAAATCCTAGCTGACAATTTTCTGAATTGGAAAGCTTTAATGGAGCAAACATTGGAACTTGGGTATAAATATGTAGTGCTGGGAATATGGGAAGAGTTGATGACTTACTGTGCATGGAACAGGGAGGGATATTAATTGCATATCTCCGTGTCAGGTGGTCCAGAAACCTAGAGCACATAGCACCCATGCTCACCTTCGAGGATGGATCAGTGACTTCTCAGATCAGTAAAATGAAGGAATACATTTGTGCAAATGTGGCCCAGGTTCCAGCCATTGCTTATCTTCAAGCACATTAGCTTACAGCATAGCTTGCATCCATATTCTTGCTTTTATAAAACAAAGAGGAAACAAAACTCCCAACCCAACAGAGGCAGGGTGGACCCTGCAAGCAAAGGCCTGGGCGCCCTGTTTCAGTAGACTGGGTAAAGCAGTCCATCCTGTTGCAGCAGAAAGGCAATAGATTCTCAGGCCTCAGTCTCTGACGGAGCTTCATTGTAATGGCACGTTGCTCTCCTGCTGCTGCCTTTGTCTACTTCTCTACTGGTTCAGAATGCACACACGTTGGAAAAAAACATATTATCTCTCCTTAACCCCAGAAACCACCAGTGTTTAAGGAAGGAAACTGGAAAAGACGGCCCCGCTGCTGAGCAGTGTATAAAGTGGTGTCATGGAAACCAAGAGAATGATTCCAAGGGGTTTCTGGGTAACCATCAAGTGCCAGGAGGACCTTCATTTCACAAGGATGACAGATGCCCGGCTTCTGTGGGAGCGGAGATGTAGAGAGTCAGACCAAAATTCACCTTTGCTAACATGGATAGCTGGCAGCATCTACCCTCTAGATCCCAGGCAAGAAGAACAAATGAGGACAGGTGCTATGAAGCAAGACGCCATAAAGAATACGTAAGACTCACCCAACTTAATCCTGTTGCCAAGTGACGGTGGTGTACTAATAGGGTTGATCTACCACCTTTTAACTAAGCAGCCCCAAGGAAGTGGTCTTGTAAGTGACACAGAGACATATAATGGTGGAGAGTCAGACCTTCGGCTATCCTTACCACAGCAGGGAAAGTTCAGCTGTTGCTAACTCCACATTGCATACTGACTTATGTCGTGGAAAAGACAGAGTCAGACAAAATGTAGCATCAATTAATACAATAAATATAGAAAAATCATATGGCCCTGTCTACCTTCTGCTAATTATTCCTTTAATATTCCCATGCTGGGAAACAGGGCTTTTCTCCAAATCATAAAAACTCACCCCTGAAAGGTATTTTTCCTCCTTCTGCCATGCCTGATACTCTCTCTGCAGTCCCCTAACTTAATGTATTTACTTTCTATTAAAAGAACTCATCCCATATTATAGAAACAGTAATAGTCTGGGTCTATGGCTCTCCTCCCTGGAGATTTATAAAGGGCCAATACAAGGCTCTGGCTGTGCACAAAATTCAAAGAGGATGCATTTGTAATAGCATTGTTCATTACTTTTTAAACAAAAACGAAACAAGAAAGTAATTCTTTCAAGAACTTAGTGGGTGGGGGTGGCTAAAATGGATGGTAGGGTGGACCTGTGTGACAATGGAGAGAGCAGCAGCAGATGAAGAAGTCTGAGGAGATCTGAATGCAGTACAGCACACAGCAATGGAGAACTGATGAATGGGCTCGTAGTTGGGATGTTTAGCAAAGGCATCACCTTAACAGTTCTTACACCAAATTCCCACCAGACTATCTACAAAGCTACAGTCGAATATATTACAGCAGTGAAGCACAAGGAAAACTGCAGAGTCTGAGAAAAGATCTCTGGCCATGTAGGAGCTGGTGCAGCAACACTCAGAAGCGAGCCAAGTACGGTGGCCCATGCCTGTCATCTTGGTATGCATGTGGTAGAGGCAAGAGGAGCGAGACTGAAGTTATTCTCAACTCTGTGGTAAGTTAGAAAGAAGCCTGGGCTACATGAGCCCCTGTGTCAGTCACCCCCTCCCTCCCTCCTAACCCTCCCAGAAGCCCAGCGACTCAACCCAGTCTTGAAACCACCACACATCTGTTTGCACAAGAAGTTTGAGTAAATCCTTGTTCACAATGGACAGCAATATCAAATATCCCAAAATGATTGGTATTGATTGAAAACAAGATGATAAGGCATCTGCTGAAGAATATTTGATTTCAAGGACACACACTTCAGCTTCCTTATCCACTTGTGTGCCAGTCAACGTTGGGGTAGTTTGCCAGTTTGGTTAGAATGGATAATTTCAGAATCAACATGAAAGCACAGTGTATGTTCCAGGTCCTAATTTCATTTCTCTTTTATATTTCACTTTATGTATGTGTTATGTTACATATACATGTGTGCACACAGTCATGCTTGGGGACCAAATTCAAGTCTCCAAGTGTGGTGGCAAATGCCTTTACCCACTAAGCCATCTATCTCTTCAGCACTTAATGTCAGTTTTTCAGACATATACCCAGGAATAGAATCGTTGAGTATTCTTTTTTATTAATTAATTATTTTATTTATTTTCATCCCAAATGTTGCCCCCATCCTGATCCCTACTCAAAGAATTCTTCCCCCATCCCTTTTCTTTTTGCTTCTGGGGGGTGCCTCTCTCAGCATCCCCCCTTCCTGGGCATCAAATCTCTACAGTATTAGGTACATCCACTCCCACTGAGGCCAGACAAGGCTGTTCTCTGCTACATATATGCCAGGGAGCCTTGGACTGGCCCATGTATGCTCTTTGGTTAGTGGCTCAGTCTCTGGAAACGCTCAGGGGTTCAGAGTAAGTTGACACTGTTGGTCTTCCTATGGGATTGCCATCCTCTTCAGTTCCTTCAATCCTTCCCCCAACTCTTCCATAGGGGTCCCCTACCTCAATCCAACGCTTAGCTGTGAGTATCTGCATCTGTCTCAGTCAGCTACTGGTAGAGCCTCTCTTAAGGTCAGCCATGCTAGGCTCCTGTCTGCAAACACAACATAGTATCAGTAATAGTGTCAGGGATTGGGACTCACCGATGGGATGGATCCCAAGTTGGGCCTATTACCACTGATAGGATAGAACCCAAGTTGGGCCAATCACTGGTCATCCATTCCTTCATTCTCTGCTCCATTTTTGTCCCTGCATTTCTTTTAAATGGGAACAATTTTCAGTAGAAAATTTTGTAGGTGTGTATGTGTCCCCATCCCTCTGCTGAGGGTCCTGTCTAACTAAAGGAGGTGGTCTCTTCTGCTAAGGTCACCCAAATTGAGTCCTGAGAACCTCCCTGATCCCAGGTGTTATAGGGTTTTATTGCTATGAACAGACACTATGACCAAGTCAACTCTTCTAAGGACAACATTTAATTGGGGCTGGCTTGCAGGTTCAGAGGCTCAGTCCATAATCAAGGCAGGAGCATAGGGGCAGCAAGGCAGTCATGGTGCAGGAGGAGCTGAGAGTTCTACGTCTTCATCTGAAGGCTGTTAGCAGAATACTGGCTTGCAGGTACTAGGATGAGGGTCTTAAAATCCATACCCACAGTGACACACCTACTCCAACAAGGCCACACTTACTCCAACAGGACCACACCTTCTACTACTGCTACTCCCTGGGCTGAACATATACAAACCATCATACCAGGTCTCTTGGACTTTCTAGAAGTCTCCCCCCAGTCCCCGCCACTCCCCAAAACTGCATATTTCCATTCATTCTCCTGGCCCACTAGGCCTTTCTCCTTTCTCCCCCCATACCTGATCCTGCTTCCCCCTTTCCCCTCCCTTCCCATCTCCTACCAGGTCCCTCCTTCCCTCTGCCTCCCATGACTATTTTGTTCCTCCTAAGTGAGATGGAGGTATCCTTACTTGGACCTTCCTTCTTGTTTAACTTCTTAATGTCTGTGGTGCGTATCATGGGCATTCTGTATTTTATGGCTAATATCCACCTATCAGTGAGTAAATACCATGAATGTACTTTTGGGTTTGGGTTACATCATTCTAGATGATATTCTCAAGTTCCATCCATATGCCTGCAAAATTCATGATGTCTTTGTTTTTAATAGCTAAATAGTATTCCATTGTGTGGATATACCACATTTTCTGTATCCTCCCTGCAGACTATTTGATAACTCTTTGGAAGACAAAAAAACTACATGAATAGCACATCAAAGAAGATGCATTCAAGTACATAAAGTGAGTGGAGAAAATGTTTTACCTTCATAAATGAACTACGCATTTCCTTCTTCAATAAATTATTTAAATGTATATCTCTAAGACAGGCATAATGTACTTGCCTAAAATCCCGCAATTGGGGGTAGGGGGGTGGAAGCAAGAGGATTGTCATCAGTTCTGAGGACAATACTGGTTACATGATGAGGAAAGGGAAGTTGAGAGAGTGAGGAAAGTTAACTTGTCATACAGGGTTGCCTTTATAGTTAGAATGTAATTTTTAATTATGGTTTCAGAAAGCATAATGGTGATAAGAAAACTGTATGTGTATCTCTTTTCTAGTCACTCCAGAAAATTAACAACCCAACTCTTATCTCTGCATAAAAAGACAGGAAATAGTTACAAGGAATGAGACAAACCAAAGGGTGCACATGGACAATATGTCAGTATTACTGTCATGTATGAAGTCATACACAGATGGCTGGTGGTACAAGTCCTGTCTGATGAATGACTGTGGGGGAAAAGCTTTAAGTAGTGTCTACTAAAGTTTAAAACAGTTTAGAAAAGAAATGGTTGCTATTTTTAAAAGTCTGAATAAATACTGTTTTGAAATAATAGTATATTTTTCTACTGTAGATTAAAATGAAACTACAACAAAATTAAGTAAATTTAGGGGTCTGGGTTGATGACTCAGTAGTTAAGAACACTGGCTTCTCTTCCAAAGTTTAGATTCCCAGCATCCACATGGTCACAGATAACTGTACTCTAGTTCCAGGGGACTCAGTGCTCACTTCTGACCTCCAGGGTGCCAGAACATATATGGTGCACATACTTATGTGCAGGCAAAAATACTGATTTGCATAAACATAAAAATAAATCATTTTTTAAAAAGAAGTTGTATCCAAACCATAGATTTATAAAGAAGATTCAACAAAATTAATATCACATAAATCTACCATTCCTTGTTTTCTATCTTTTTTTTAAAGATTTATTTATTTCATTGGACCCCATTACAGATGGTTGTGAACCACCATGAGGTTGCTGGGAATTGAACTCAGGACCTCTGGAAGAGCAGTCAGTGCTCTTAACCACTGAGCCATCTCTCCAGTCCATCTTTGTTTTCTAGATTGAAGACAACAAGAAGCACTAGCTCTAAGGGCTGATACTAATGAGGGATTCCAGTAACACAGGATAAATAAAGTAGCCAGATTCGATTGTTATGGCTTATGACCAGAATTCCTTCTTTCCAAATGGACATGGAATATTTATGACTATAAGCTATAACTCAGGAGACTTAATTCAAAAGGCAAAAATTACACAGATCTTACTAAGTAACCACATTATTTAAAAGTAATGAAATAGAAAATAAGTAGAGATAACCTTGAAAACTTTTGACTTAGCTCCTGAGAGGATCAACGGAGATAAAAGGAGGTCAAGAGAGTGATAGGAGTGTGTGTGTGTGCGTAAACATGATTGATGGTTGTGTAGGCCTGATTGAAACGTACTGTGTGCATGTATAAAAACAGCACAGTGAAATCTACTACTGTGTAACTAACAGATACCAACAGAAGAGGTCTTAAAAGCAAGCTCCTTGAAATAGAAGTAGAAATAATATCATTTCCAATGACTCAAAGGAAAACCAAATACTTAAATATCAATCCAAGAAAACAGAAATATGATCTGTGTGCTGAAAACCACATATTACCAATGAAAGGGAGATTATGGCCACAGAAAGAAGTCTGACTCCAAAACATGCCAGTGTGTAATAATAACAATGCTAATTTTACTCAATCTAATCTATTGGTTCAATGGAATTCTTAGACAAAACTAGTATCTCAAAATGTATATGAAAAGAAAGAAAAAAAAAAACCTCTGTACTAGTCAAGGACCTCACACGACAAGACACCCAGAGCCTAATCCTTCAGTGACTTGAAGTGCCAGGGTGGAGTGATGCCTAGCAGGGCTCCCACTTCTCAGAGGGGAGGAGAGGGAGGAGTTGTATGAGAGGGAAAGAGGAGGTTGCAATGGGGATGTAAACTGAACGTTCTCTCCATTGTCTGGGTATCATAGCCAACGGAACAAAGCCAACAGAAGCAAAGCTGCTCACTCCTTCAAAGCCAGGAGGTAGAAAAGGAGAGTCAGAAAGAGGAGCCGGGGACAAGGTACAGCCTTTATAGTCTTGTCCCCAACTAGGCCACTACCTCCACAGCATCTGCCACTTCTGAAGGCCATTAAGGTACAAGCCCATCATTTGACATAGCCAATCACTTGCTGAACGTGCCAACAGCTGGGGACCAAGCCTTCAGCACATGAGTTTTTGAGGGACACTATACTTTTGTTTTGTTTTCATCATTTATTATATGGAGAATGAGATAGCCTCATAGATGTAGGTCATCACTAGACAGGAGTTGGGCTTTAAAATGGGCACATAGTTGTGGGGTTTTTTTTCATCTTTATTAAATTGGGTATTTCTTATTTACATTTCAAATGTTATTCCCTTTCTTGGTTTCCAGGTAAACATCCCCTTAGCCCCCCTCCCCTTCCATATTAGTATTTCCCTCCCCATCCTCCTCCCATTACCACCCTCACCCTAACAATCCCATTCACTGGGAGTTCAGTCTTGGCAGGACCAAGGGTTTCCCCTTCCACTGGTGCTCTTACTAGGCTATTCATTGCTACCTATGAGGTTGGAGCCCAGGGTCAGTCCATGTATAGTCTTTGGGTAGTGGCTTAGTCCTGGAAGCTCTGGTTGGTTGGCATTGTTGTTCATATAGGGGTCTCAAGCCCCTTCAAGCTCTTCAGTCCTTTCTCTGATTCCTTCAATGGGGTCCCGTTCTCAGTTCAGTGGTTTGCTGCTGGCATTCACCTATGTATTTGCCATATTCTGGCTGTGTCTCTCAGGAGAGATCTACATCCAGTTCCTGTCAGTCTACACTTCTTTGCTTCATCCATCTTATCTAATTGGGTGGCTGTATATGTATGGGCCACATGTGGGGCAGGCTCGGAATGGGTGTTCCTTCAGCCTCTGTTCTACACTTTGCCTCCCTATTCCCTCCCAAGGGTATTCTTGTTTTGAGAGACACTGTACTATATGAAACCATAGCAAAACCCAAGTACTTGGGAACTAAAGAATAAAATTGAAGGATCGCATTATCTGAGGTTAAGATTTCTACATGAATTGCAATAATTAGAGAAACCAAGGGAGGCAATGGTGATGAGATAAAGCTGTAAGGTGTTGGTCAGCATGCCCCAAGAAGAAGCTCTAAGATGCTTGGCACCTCTCGGTTTGTCACTAATGTCTCTGCTGTCTGACATAAAAAGACTGTGTGCTGGGGAAACAATGGTAGAACATGGGCAAACCCATGGTCCAGCCTACATATAAGCTCTCTCCACACACTTCATAGCAGCACACACATCCACACACCTCCAATACCTCCAACACCTCCCCACACCTCCCCACACACCTCCACATAGCTGCAGCACCTCCACATACTTCCACACAGCTCCACACACCTCCATCACCTCCACACTCTTCGACATTCGTGAACAGAAAGAACAGAAGCCACTTGATAAGCCAGAAACTTGAGGGACAAGGAAGGGTTTGCATGCAGCAGTGCTCCAGTGCCCCAGTGCTGCAGTGATTCAATGCTCCAGCGCTGCAGTGCTCCAGTGTTCCAGTACTACAGTGATTCAGTGCTACAGTGCTCCAGTGCTGCAGTGCTTCAGTGCTGCAGTGCTACAGTGCTACAGTGTTGCAGTGCAGTGCTCCAGTGCCCCAGTGCTGCAGTGATTCAGTGCTGCAGTGCTCCAGTGCTGCAGTGCTCCAGTGCTGCAGTGCTCCAGTGCTGCAGTGCTGCAGTGTTCCATGCTCCAGTGCTGCAGTGCTCCAGTGCTCCAGTGCTCTAGTGCTGCAGTGCTGCAGTGCTGCAGCATGCTCCAGTGCTCCAGCATGCTCCAGTGCTCCAGTGCTTCAGTGCTGCAGTGATACAGTGCTACAGTGTTGCAGTGATTCAGTGCTCCAGTGCTCCAGTGCTGCAGTGATTCGGTGATGCAGTGCTGCAGTGCTCCATGCTCCAGTGCTGCAATGCTCCAGTGCTCTAGTGCTCCATGCTCCAGTGCTGCAGTGCTCCATGCTCCAGTACTGCAGTGCTGCAGTGCTGCAGTGCTGCAGTACTCCAGTGCTCCAGTGCTCCAGTGCTCCAGTGCTCCAGTGCTCCAGGGAGACTAATTTAGAGGATCTGGAGCAGAAACAATACGTATGTGGACAAGAACATTGGATTCCATTTTAAATTAGATCTGAAGATTCTGAAGAGTTTGAACCCAAAAACAAAACAACTTACTTGTTGTTTTGTTTTGTTTTGTTTTGTTTGTTTTGTTTTGTTTTTTTACAACAGCATAACTCTTCAACAGGAGTCTCTTCACTGGATGGAAGACCATCACAAATCACCTCTCTGTTCATGTAAATTGGAAAAGTTTTGGGGGCGACTTAGTCCAAGGTGCTGTCAGGAAAGGAAATGAGAAATGGTGGGACTAGGGTAGAGAAAATGTATGACAACAGGATTTGCTGGCAGAGTGGACACAGACCTTAGGAAAAGGTCCAGCTGAAATGTGAGTGTGACAAACCTGACACTTTAGCTTTGTTTTTTTTTTTTTACCACTTTTGGTTTAATGGTCCCCAACTATAAAAGTGCAATTTCAAAAGGAGTGTCCTAACACAGACACTATTTTCAGAAGGGGAGTGCAGCCACACTGAAACTCGTGGGAAGCCATTATCAACCTTGGTATTTGCTCGTTTTGAAAGTTCAAGAGGTAGGAAGTGTTGGTGTCTCCCTAAAAAGCAATTTATTTATGGGAGCAAACTCAAGTTAATAAAATAGCCCTAAACTGAAGCACATTGTCACTGCCACAACGAGACAGATGGGTTTCTAGAGACTGTCGCTTGTTTACAGGCTTTTATTCCAGACTGTGTCGACTCAGCTGTGGAAAGTATGATAAAAATTCAAGAGTTGTGAAGATATATTTGGGTTTCCTCCTAGACAGTTGCAGACATCTGTGCTTATAAAACGGGTCTCACAGTGCCTCCCTCTAGAGACAGACACCTCTGAGTTCTCTCTAGAAACACTACAGCTGCCTTTCGCTAAGTGAAACACTTGCAAAGGAATCTAGAGTAGCAGAAATGCAATATTATAAAAATACCCATGGCAAACAGTGGGAATGTGTTCGCCATCAATCGTGGCTTTTGGAAGTCAAAACCTATTATTCTCAGTGTCTGTTTCCAGTGCCTCTGCAGCTACCAATAAACACGGAAGGCCATTCTGGGGGGAGAAAAAATATTATGGCACAAAATTTTAATCCGTGGTCTCTCGGAGAGCCTCAGCAAGTGGAAAAAATAGTTTTTCTTTGCTAGTATTTAAAATTGTTTTGAGGGGAAAGACTTCAATATAAAAACTTACTAAGACAATGAACTGCAATGCACATGGAAAGGTATTTTTAGAGCAATTAGCGCAGTAGACTGAGTACTTGGATTGGAATATGGCCTCATTGCCCAGTTCTGGGATGATTTTGACAAGGTATTGAATCACCATGCATTATTTTTCTCCCGTGTAAAATGAGGACAACAATAGTGCCTAACACAGAGGGTTGACACAGAATTGACAAAATGTTAGCCACTATTGTGATATGATGGTGGTGGTGATGACGATGATGATGTAGGACTAAAACAGAAAGTGAGGGCTGGGGAGATGGCTCAGTGGTGAAGAGCAATTGCTGATCTTCCAGAGGCACCATGTTTGAACCCCAGTATCCATATGGAGGCTCGCGGCCATCATGGAGCCTGGTGTTAAGGGATCTGACACTCTCTTCTGGCCTCCACAGTCACCATGCATGCTTGTTGCGCACAGACATTCATTCAGGCAAAATACTCACATGCATAAACTTAAAACCAAATGAACAAAGTGCAGGAAGGAGGGCAAAACAGAATGTGAGATGGAGAAAGGAAGGATGTGAGGTTAGTCCACTCACCCATTGACTTTCAGCTCCTAACTGAAGCCTAAGTCATCAGTGGTAGCACTACCCAAAGGCCCTAACAGTTCTCTATGACCTCCTTCTAAAGCGTGAAGAGCAGTAGGCATCCATTATTGTTAAGTTGAGAATTAATTTGGCTCCCTGCAACATCACGTTGCCCCAGGAGCCAACACTCTCCTTAAAGCAAACTTAGTAGATTCCTAGTCACAGCAAAGAGGTCAAAGGCACTTGAGAGCATTAAAGATGGCTGATACCTAGCTTATGAACCAAAGAACTAAAATCAAATATATATCACTATAAAACCTACTACCTAATACAAAAATCAGTCATTAATAGTAAGACTCCACTCTGTTCTCAATTCCATTTCTTCTGTCTTGAATGGAATTGTGGTGTTAAAATCATTTTCCTTCAACACCCAACCAAATAAAACAATTTACAACCCTAAAACCCAGTGACTCTTATAAGAATTCCAATGCTGTGAGCCCCTTTTAGAACTCCAAGGGCTGTCAACATGGTTTTCTTGCCAAGAAAAACTTCAGCTGGAGGAAAACTCTGGTATTCTCTAGAAAGATGGAGCACCTGTGATGCTTGGCAATCCACATTCGGCAGCCTTGGTAAAGAGAGAGGTAGCCAGGGATGCTGGAATGCTTTGCCATGCAGATTGTCCTATGCTGAGATCAAAGGCTTAGCCAACAACCATGAAAGAATCCTTTCTGATACTGTGACTACTCAACTCCATCTCAGCCAAAGACTTGAATCGCCACTTTTTTTGAGAGATATATCTTTATAAAAAAGAAAGAAAGAAAGAAAGAAAGAAAGAAAGAAAGAAAGAAAGAAAGAAAGAGAGGGGGGAGAGAGAGAAGGAGGGAGGGGAGAGAGAGAGACAGACAGAGAGAGAGAGAGAGAGAGAGAGAGAGAGAGAGGAAAAAATAAAAATGAAGAAAACAGAGTGCTTATATTTCTTTCCTAGTATATAGATATATGCTAGCATTCCAGGGAACACATCAATGCACTTGATTCAACTCCAGAGGAAGAGAGAAAAACAAAGGCTCTCTCAGAATAATTTGAAAGGGTGATATTCGTCCATCACTAGCTTAGTTGCCCATGTTTGTTTTTGGCCATGCGCATGAGAGTTAAATCTAACCCAGACCTAACTACAGAAATATCAGGAGTGGCTTTTGGCCAACACGCCATAGAAGGTTTTCCCAGGGAGCCGCCGAGATTGACAAATCATTCTCGATGGCTCTGCAGGCATCCCTAACAAGAGTCAGAAGCCATGTTGCCCCTGCTGATGGTCTCCTTGGTGTCTTGGACTTTAGCAGTGAAATGGGTGTTTGAATCAATCCTTACTGTGACATCAGCAGTGGTGCCTTGAGAATGAAGGCTGTTGGCCAGCCAGAGCAAGTCAGAAGAAGCTTCAGTCAGTCCCCCTCTGTCACTATCAGCATCTTGTAACTGGGAAGGCAACGTTTAGCATGTGCAGAAGTCCAGCCATTGGAAAATCATGCCTTTAAACAGAACCAAGTATTCATAATCAGACTGAAGTCTGAGAAGCTTTCTGTGTTGCTAATTTAAAGCCTGTTTTGCTGAACCAAACAGCACCACTCTTTTTTTTCCTTTATTAACTTAAGTATTTCTTATTTACATTTCGATTGTTATTCCCTTTCCTGGTTTCCAGGCCAACATCCCCCTAACCCCTCTCCCTCCCCTTCTATATGGGTGTTCCCCTCCCCATCCTCCCCCCATTACCACCCTCCCCCCAACAATCACATTCACTGGGGGTTCAGTCTTAGCAGGACCAAGGGCTTCCCCTTCCACTGGTGTTCTTACTAGGCTATTCATTGCTACCTATGCAGTTGGAGTCCAGGGTCAGTCCATGTATAGTCTTTGGGTAGTGGCTTAGTCCCTGGAAGCTCTGGTTGCTTGGCATTGTTGTTCATATGGGGTCTCGAGCTCCTTCAAGCTCTTCCAGTCCTTTCTCTGATTCCGTCAACGGGGATCCCGTTCTCAGTTCAGTGGTTTGAACAGCACCACTCTTAGTTTGAAGATATATTACTGGGCCCAAGTGTGGTGGTGCAGGACTTTAAGCCCAGCACTTAAGAGGCAGAGACGGAAAGATCTCTGTGAGTCTGAGGATGGTCTGATTCACATAGTGACTTCCAGATTAGCCAAAGTTATATAGTGAGACTCTCTTTTAAAAAAAAAATCAAAACAAAGGGAAAGAAAATTATAAAAATATATGACTAGAGATGGTTCATTTTCAGTTATTTTGTACGATTTGTCCTCATTCCCCCATCTCCACCCAGTTCCTAATGTTTATGTGATCCTTCTGAGTCCCAGAGGAATGCACTTGGCCATAAACTTCTTCAAAGCTATTGAGTTGCTGTGAATATCGACTTTCTGCTCAAACGACCTTTATAAAAGCATATGTCTTCTTAGACTCTGTATCTAGACTACAAAAGGGAATGGAGGGCCAAAATAGTGAGGGCTTCATAGAAAAATTGATTGATTGTCTTAGATGAGGAAAAGCACAATAATTAGAATGTTTACCTACCATCAAAATTGTTGAATCCTGAAATTCCCTAGGACACCACACTTGCTAAGCATTCAATTTTTTTTTCAATGTGTAGGATGTTTTGTCTGAATGTATGTACATGCATGCCATAGAGTAGCTAGGATGACTGACAGCTAGGAAATATCAGATAGCTGTTGACCATCAAACTAGGGTCGTCTGGAAGAATAGCCAGTGATCTTTACTGCTGATCTGTTCCAACTCATATTGCTCTTTGTGTGTTTGTTTTTTGTTTTTTGTTTTTGTTTCTTGTTTTTTTAAGACAGATATTCTCCGTGTCGTTCTGGGTGTTCTGGAACTCTCAAGGTAGACCAGGCTGGCATCAAACTAGGAGATCTTCCTGCCTCTGCCTCTGCCTCTGCCTCTGCCTCTGCCTCTGCCTCTGCCTCTGCCTCTGCCTCTGCCTCTGCCTCTGCCCCTGCCCCTGCCCCTGCCCCTGCCCCTGCCCCTGCCCCTGCCCCTGCCCCTGCCCCTGCCCCTGCCCCTGCCGAGTGCCGGGACTAAAGATGTGTGCCACTATGCCGACTGTCATCCCAACTGAGGCCACCAAAATATTTAATCCAGAATTGTTCCTGTCTAAAGGAAACTTGGACAAAAAATGGAGCAGAGGCTGAAGGAAAGGCCATCCAGAGACTGCCCCAGTTAGGGATCCATCTCATCTACACACACCAAACCTCAACACTATTGCTGATGCCAAGATGTCTTGCAGACAAGAGCCTGGATGGCTATCTTCTGAGAGGCTCTGCCAGCACCTGACTAATACAAATGCAGCTACTCACAGCCAACAATTGTACTGAGCCCAGGGACCCCAACAGAATTGTTAAGGGAAGAACTGAAGGAGCTGAAGAGGATTCTAACCCCACAGGAACCCCTCATAGCACCCAGGGACTAAATCCACCAACCAAAGAGTATACATGGGCAGGTCCACAGCTCCCACTACAGACGTAGCAGAGGATTGCCTTATCTGGCATCAGTGGGAGGGGAGGCACTTGGTCCTGTGGAAGCTTGATGCCCCAGAGAAGGGGGTGCTAGAGGAATGAAGCAGAGAGTGGGGGTGGGTGGGGGTGGGGGTGCACCCTCTTAGAGGCAAAAGAGAGGGAGAGGGGTGGGGGCTTCATGGAGGGGAGACCAGGAAGGGGAAAATGTAAACAAATAAAATAATTTTTAAAAAGACATGCTGTATCTTCTTTCTTTATTAGCAGCTATCCTGTTAGTGATCTTCATGATACTCTCAGCATGACAGGCATCATATAAAGAACACACTTATGCTATTATCCTTAGATAATACAAATACTTTTACCCAAAATTGGTGAGGCCTTGCCAGCACATCAGAATAATTAAGGTCTTATCAAGACCCAGATTGGGTGTTAATATTTTTAATATTTTAAGCCACTTTTGAAGGCTCAAAAAAGGGCATTGTAAATACTATCCTCCAAAACAAAGAAGCATGAACTCACTGCATCTGTGATCTAATTTGCGTTCTTCCAGATACTGGTGACTACTCCTGACAGTGTATGTCCCTGGATAAGTGTGTGAGGTTCCTGACAGTATCTGTATAAACCCCTGGATACCCATGACTCCTCCTGACCAGGTCTATACTGAGCACCTTTTCATCTTCATTCTGGCTTTCCTGTATTTGAGAGTAGACAAATAACTGTAAAAGATAAAAAAGGAATTCCACCTAATGAATGCGTTAAGGAAGAATTATCATTTTGTCACTACTGATGACATATTTTAGCAAAGATCACCAGTGGACACAACCATTAGACAAAAGTGACCATAAGAAATTTTTAACAGAATATTAAACTACTGCCTGACAGATGGATCAGTCTTAGTGCGTAAAAGTGAGACAACCAGATGTGGAACCATAACTTTGTGTTTGAAAGTTGCATGATTAAAAATGGCCGGTGCACAGAATTGATATGTCTCATGGTTGGTTGTGATTGTCAACTTTAGAGGATTAGAAATTGAAAGGGAAACAAATCTCTGAGCTTGTCTATGAGGGGGTTTCTAGATGAGGTTAATTGAATAAAGAAAGTGTTCCCTTAACAGGGTGCATCACATTTCTTGGGCTGTCTGACTGTGACTGCCATTGACCAGCTACCTCAGGCTCCTGCTGCCATGCCTTCCCCACAGGGAAAGAGAGTACCTTCAACTGTGGACCAAACAAGCCTCTCCTTTGTCAAATATTTGTTATAGCACCCAGAATAGTAACTAAAACAATGCACACCTCATATTCATGTATACCAAAAAAGTCCCCTTCATCATGAGAAAGCTGTACATGCCTTTTTGTTTTTTAATGTGCATTGGTGGTTTCCCTGCAAGTGTATCTGTGTGAAGACGTCAGAACTCTTGGACCTTGAACCAGACAATGATAAGTGAGAACTGTTGTGTGGGAACTGGGAATTGAACCTGGGTCCTCTGGAGAGGTCCTAACCAATGAGCCACCTCTCCAGTCCCTGGATCATAAACTCTTATGAAAGAAGTGGAGTTTTGATCCCAGTATGAATTGGACTGGAGTTGGCTCCTATTTCTGATAATGAGGAACTACATGTTTCACTGACCTATCAATAGCTAAATGAACCAGACCCTATTAAAACCGTGAGCAATCAGACAACATTTACCAAGTATTTGCTCCGCTGGTAAATGTACCGTGCACTTCTCTCTAATTTCAATAGTAATTATTGCAACAAAATGGATATTGATATATCAAGTTTTCCCTAGTCCAACTAGGAAAAATGCTAGCTAATTTGCTCAAGGTCCTGAAGCTAAAAAAAGGCACAAAATGAATTCAAAGTTATCAGTCATACGACGAAAATCATATTCTTACATTTCTATCAAGGTTAACAAGTATGTGTTCTTGAAGTGGTCTATGAGGATCCATCATTTCAAGAAAGAAAATTATGTAAACTTGACCTCTGTGTCCTATTCCCATGTTTGGCAAATTCAGTATACAGTTTGGGAAAAAAAGTCCTGGCTTCTACTATTATGGTTAAAAATGCAGGGTTTGCTTTCCCGGGTTCAGTTGGGTTGTACCGTGCACTAGTAGATGACATACTTGACCCAGATTTGTGGATCAAAGGCCAAGACATACAGGAGAAACAAACATGTAAAATTCTCTCTGGCATAGTTATCGTTCCATCAAGATGATTGTCGTGAGTCATCATATGGCTAGACTATCCAACATTCAGTGCAGACTGCTCGATTGGGAATGCATGCCCTGCACTAGAAGAATGGTAGCAGCTCTCTAAGGAAGGGAATGGGAGGTAGCACCCCTGTGAATACTGCTTCTTCTCCCGATCAGTTGACAATGTTATTACTTTACTAACAGCCATTCAATAAACTATTTCCTATCAAAAAGCCAGACAAATTTCTTATAAATAGACATATTAGCTGATTTAGCTGGGGAAACAAACAATTGATGAAGTACTGGGATTACTACTTCAAATAATATTTTAAATGACATTTATTTCTATTTTATGTGTATTGGTGTTTTATCTGCATGTACGTCTGTCTGTGCAAAGGTTTTAAATGCCCTGGAGCTGAAGTTACAGACAATTGTGAGTTGCCATGTGCATGTTGGGTCCTCTGGAAGAGCAGTTGGTGCTTTTAACCACTGAGCCATCTCTCCAGCCCTTAAATGATTTTTTTTAATTAACTTGAGTATTTCTTATGTACATTTCAGGTGTTATTCCTTTCCCGGGTTCCGGGCAAACATCCCCTCCCCCCCCTTCTTTATGGGTGTTCCCCCTCCCATCCTCCCCCCTTGTCGCCCTCCCCCAACAATCTAGTTCACTGGGGGTTTAGTTTTAGCAGGACCCAGGGCTTCCCCTTCCACTGGTGCTCTTACTAGGATATTCATTGCTACCTATGAGGTCAGAGACCAGGGTCAGTCCATGTATAGTCTTTAGGTAGTAGCTTAGTCCCTGGAAGCTCTGGTTGCTTGGCATTGTTGTACATATGGGGTCTCGAGCCCCTTCAAGCTCTTCCAGTTCTTTCTTTGATTCCTTCAACGGGGGTCCTATTCTCAGTTCAGTGGTTTGCTGCTGGCATTCGCCTCTGTGTTTGCTGTATTCTGGCTGTGTCTCTCGGGAGAGATCTACATCCGACTCCTGTCGGCCTGCACTTCTTTGCTTCATCCATCTTGTCTAATTGGATGGCTGTATATGTATGGGCCACATGTGGGGCAGGCTCTGAATGGGTGTTCCTTCTGTGTCTGTTTTAATCTTTGCCTCTCTCTTCCCTGCCAAGGGTATTCTTGTTCCCCTTTTAAAGAAGGAGTGAAGCATTCACATTAAATGATATTTTTTAAATCACGAAAACACAGGTGACCTTTTCAGTGGTGACAACCTCCCTAAGAGAACATGCCTCTCGCAAAGGATCTCCTTCATGCCTCTCCAAAAGAGGAGAAGAGGAAACACAAGGAAAAGTGCCTGGTGCAGAGTCCCAATTCGCCATGCACCAACGGGAGTCTTGTGTGTTGGCTGCTCCACTGTACTCTGTCAGCCTACAGTGGAAAAGCAAGGCTGACAGAAGGACGCTCCTTCAGGAGGAAACAGCACTGAAAGGCCCTGATTCAAGATGAGTGGGAACCGTCACTCATCTTGAACAAAAAAGGAAGTAAAGAAAACACAGGTAATCTCTAAATATGGAGGGGTCTTTGTGGATTTAAACTGAAGTGATTTTTTTTACATCAAATTAGTTCTACCATTTGAAGAACAATGATAAATCAAAGGTTTTAAAACATTTTAACCTTTTTGGAGCCCTACATGAGCATGTTTTATATCAGAGCATAAATGTTTTATATTCTATAACACCAAATCAATAAAATAGCAAAGAATGTGAAGAAAAAACTCTGAAAAGAGAAAATATGGATGAATACATAGCTGGGAAATCCACAAGTTCCGTGGAATTTTCATCCATTTATAGAGCCAACACCACGTGCTGTCTCAGGAGATCGCATGCTTGAGTGAGGAACTGTATGCCAGTGACTTCAATCTGCTCAGCTCAGTGCTGGTCTAAAGCTACCTTCGTCCTCACAGTCACCAGGTATATCTTTCCCTCTGGTTAATTTTCTCTTGCTTGAAAATATGGTGCAAAGAATTTGTGATCAGGTAAGAACTCAAAATGCTAAACATAAAAAACAAGCAGTTTCGAGTGATAATTCACGGCCATGGTAAAACCTACAAGAATAATCAAGCAGGACGTATCAAACTATAGAGTAGGTGAGCAACAAGCAGGAAACGAGACAATAAGTTATCTCCGAGGTAAGCCTAAAAGAAGTCAGTTTCAGGGGTAAACTAGACAGACATGCTTCTCTGATAAATCTTTATGACTTGTTTGCTCAGACTCCAAAATCACTCAGAGGAAATTGCGCTGACTGAAATTTAGTTTTCCCCACGGTTCTATAACCCCCGCATCCAATTGCAGATATCTGCCCTGTTGTTGTAGTCATTTATATCACAAATAAAAATGCTCCTTGATCATTAGGTTGTGTTTCTAAAATGACAAATTTATGTTTATGGGATAGTTTCATTGCAAAGGAAGGTCCAGGCCATGCTGTCCTTATAACTAGGAGACATCAAAGAGAAGATTCTCAAGGCAGCTCAAGGCAGCATACAAGCGAGGTACCATTAGTTTCATGGCTTTATTTCTTAATTTTTATATTGCATTTAGTGTGTGTGTGTGTGTGTGTCTGTGTCTGTGTCTGTATGTCTCTGTGTGAGTGTCTGTGTGTCTCTGTGTGTGTGTCTATGTGTCTCTGTGTGTGTGTGTGTCTGTCTCTCTCTCTCTCTCTCTCTCTCTCTCTCTCTGTGTGTGTGTGTGTGTGTGTGTGTGTGTGTGTGTGTTCGCATGTATATGGAAGTCAGTTCTCTCCTTCCCCCCGTGGGTCCTGAGGATAACACACTAGTCTCACCAGGATTGACACCTTTAACTTCCAAGCCGTCTCCCTGGCCTCCATTATTTTTAGTGTGACTCAGTCCTTAAGAGCTTTCCATTCAAAAGATTGATCGGTTGTTTTAATCTACCCAAGGGTGTGTAACTTTGTAATGCTCTTGGGTTCATCTTTAAAGTAAATAATGAGAGTTACAAAAGTAGTTAAAATGTGTTTAATCCCTAGGACAATAATTTTAAAATTGCTCCAAAGACTTTCAGAGGGCACGTTATCAATACCATTTTCCCTATTGACTACATCACCTCCTGTAAATTGGCTAAGGTTGATACACCAAAAACAGTAGTTCCATTGTGCTGACTAAGTCTGTGTGTAGCCAGATAACTTTTTTTTTTTTTTTTTTTTTTTTGGAGATAGATTCTTTACTAGATATTAGTTCAGGTCACAGTGAGCGGGTTTCCTCAGAAGAGCCTGAGGGCTGGGACCGCTGAGCCCCTGGGTCAGAAGCAGAACTGGAAAGCCTCAGAAACATGCTGCTTCCATGCGTCCAGGCTGGGCAGCAGGGAGGAGAGGCCCATGACGTGCCAGGTCTCTCCGTCAGACACCTTGGAGGTCTGGTAGGACAGCAGCTGTACCCCCGCCTCTGCCAGTAGGCCGATCATAGTGGGCAGCATGACAGGGTCGGAGGGCTGAGCTCGGAACAGGAGCAGGGGCTGGCCCCTGCGTAGTGGTACCTCTGGCCTGACGACAGCTCCGTTGAGCATCTGCAACATTGGTGTGGTGCCCTGGACCAAGCCCACAGCTTGGTAGGGGGCACCTGCCAAGGCCACAGTCAGGAGGCATTCCCCGCTGCCCTGCTCTCCTGGGACACCAGGACTGTGGGAGGTGGTGACATTGAGGCCAGCCTCTTTCACCAGTAGCTTAGCGTTCACCAAGTTCACATCTGCCTGTTTTGATGCTTCTCTCAGAAGGCCGACAATGACCGCAGGGCTCAGGCAGGTCCCAGCATTCTTCAGAGATGTTCCTTGTGTCACCACCTGGATGGTCCCTTTAGGGGAGCCAGCCCAGGCGTGCATCAGCGTGCCCAATGCTTCTGCCAGACCAATCCAAGGCTTGGTGTGCGGAGAGAAGGCACTGGTAAGAGCCTGGGCGTTTACGACCCCTGTTAGAGATTTCCCCTTCACCATGTCCACAAACTGGACTGCGATTTCCTCCCCACAGCGGCTCTGAGCCTCCTTGGTGCTGGCGCCCAGGTGGGGACAGCTGATGACGTTCTCGTGGTCCACTAAGGCCCGGTCCCGTGGTGGCTCTTCTGTAAACACATCCAGTGCAGCACCAGCACACTGACCAGACTGCAGGGCACGGAGCAGGGCACCTTCATCCACAATGCCTCCTCGAGCACAGTTCACCACCCGCACGCCTTTCTTGCACTGGGCAAAGGTGCTGTCATTGAGCAAGCCTGTAGTGGAGGGCAGGAGCGGGGTATGGACAGTGATGAAATCACAGAGAGGCCAGATCTCCTCTAGTGGCAGCTGCTGAACACCAAAGGAGGCAGCGACTTCTGGAGAAATGATGGGGTCATAGCCTACAGTCTTCATTCCAAAGGCCTGCATTCGGGCGGCCACCTCTCTTCCAATTCTGCCCAGGCCAAGAATTCCCAGTGTCTTCCCGTTCAGCTCTGTCCCCATGAACTTCTTCCGGTCCCATTTGCCATCTTTCATCGAAGCCGTCGCCTGGGGGATCTGCCTGGCCAGGCACATGATCATCCCACAAGTGAGTTCCGCAGCACTGAGGCTATTTCCATTGGGGGTGTTCATGACGAGGACGCCCTTCCTTGTGGCAGCTTCCAGATCCACATTGTCCACTCCTGTACCAGCCCTGCCCACCACCTGGAGCTTCTCTGCTGCGTTGATGACATCAGCAGTGACCTTAGTAGCTGACCGGACGATAAGGCCTTCACAGTCCTGGAGTTCGGCTATCAGCTCCTCCTTGCTCAAGTTCTGCTTCTCCACCACCTGCAGCCCTCCATCTTGCAGGATCTTCTGGCAGCAGGGGTCGAGGCTGTCACTGATGAGTACTTTGCGCAGATTTGCGAAGGCCATTGCTAGAGCCAGGCCTTAGAATCGGTTGCTCTGGTGGGCAGAAGCACTTAGTACAGGAAACTGAAGGCAGGGCTGGCTCCAGTGACTAGGCCGCCAGATAACTTTTAATCTGACACTAATCACCTCTGCCACCTTCAGTGGCAGAAGAAGACAGTGGGTGGGCTTAAGGACTGGGGAGATGCTTAAAACCAATGTGTGAATACCACAGGACTGACATCTGCCACCCAGATTATTGCAGTACCCTTTCTATGGCATTCTTTACTTGGCCTTATTCTGGCTAATTAATGAATCCCTGTGGCTCGTCACATTTCTACATCCATTTCTTGGCTTTCCACTCCATGCACTAGCTAAATCATTTAGACAATGCCTATAAAGACATTATTACTTCCTTGCACTACGTCATTCTCACAATGTAGTTGTTGTCTAGCTTCGGTGTGTTGGCCGCATGGATAAATCATGCTCCCGTGTACCTCTTCTGCTTCACTCCACGGAATTAGCTAAGGTCTGAACGTCTTGTTCCCTTCAAAGCCCATGTGGTGTATATTCAGAACTTTGTCCTCATGAATGGATAAGCGTTATAATACAAAGGGCTGTGTTTCTCTGTCACTCTTCTGCTGTGGGAGGGACAGTGCTTCACCCCTGCTGAGGAGGCAGCCTTCAGTGTGTCTTTGTGAAAGGGAAATCATAAAAAGCCAGATGTCAGCACCTCGATCCTGGCTCCAAAACTGGGGAGACGGACGTTTGCTCTTCAGAAGCTACCCTGTGTGTGGTTCTGGTATGAGTGCGGGCAGCTAAGACAATAACTGAAAACCCCCACTCCATCCCTATTGCTCCTTTTATGCTCCTATGTGGCCCTCAGTGCTGCTCAGGTGGGAGCAGAGGATTCCCACCTTTGCTCATGGATTTCCGGACTCTTATTAATCCCCCCACCACTGCACACGTGCTCCTTGTGCAGCCTTGTGAACTATTAATCAGAAAAGTCACTCTAGAGGAATGTTTGACTGTGTATGTTTAAAATCCCCAGCCCAGCTACTTCAACTGCACTCAGGAAACATCGAGATAAATGTAATTCTGATCTGCCACTCTGACCTACTGAGTCAGAGCGTCTTGAGCTGATAAATGCTGAGATGCAAGAAACTGCTGTCTTAAGTTGCTTTGTTCATCTTGTATTTCAAAGGCCTAGAGCCAAGTAAATAACAATCAAATGCTTCCTAAAGTGACTTTAACTTGTAAGCATGTACCGGTAAGGCCACAATTGGCTGCTTGGACGGCTTCCTCAGACAAGTTCCTGTCTTAGTACCTGTACTATTTCTATGATAAACACCATGACCAAGTCAACCTACGGAAGGGTTCCAGAATGACGACAGTCCATCACTATCACCGTGGGGTAGAGTGGCAGCAGGCAGGCATGGAGACTGGCGCAGATAAGCTGGGAGCTCACATCTTAACCCAAAACTGTGACTAGAAAGCTGAGTATAAATTCAAAATAATGTGTGGCTACTCAGCCAAAGTGTACCTCCAATGCTAACAAGGCCACATCTTCGAACAGCACCACCAACTAGGGATCAATCACTCAAAAGACTTGGGCTGGGGGGCGCAGTTCTCATTCAAACCATTGCAGTTCCCCAAAGGGGAAAGAAAAGGAAAAAGACTAACCAAGACTAAAAACTAGATAGTAACACTAGAGTCATCTATTTTGAAAATGAAAATGGTAATTTAATAACTTTATTTCTTAAAAATAATCTTCATAAGAATGTTTACAGAATACGTCCAAAAAGCATGGGAGTCTCTGCCAGAGCTGGGAGAATTTTGTTTTCTTTTCAAAACATTCATCTCAAAACCATAAATTTGTGTGAGGGTCACAAAGATGGTGGCTGAAAGCATCCGTCACAAAAACTTGGGAGAGCACTATTGTAATCAAGGCTTTCTCTTTAATATAAAACGTGTGTGCCTCTGCTATAAATAGACATTGAACATCTTGCAAATACGCATGAGCCTCTGACTTGTATCTCCCAACAGTGCCGCTTCTATGGGAAATAGCAGTATTAAATGAGGGAAATTAATTAGTCCTCCTCTGGCTGAGTCATCACTGCCAAGTTATCTGACTGGACCTCTCGAAAGAGCTTAAAGGAATTGGAAGCAATTACAGCATTGTGTGCAGCAGAGAATGTAGGCAGTCCCATCCCCTGTACTAGATAAAGCATGGAACAGTAAACAGGAACCTGGTGTTCTTGGCCATTGCTTCTGGAATTTTGTTTGTTTATGATTTACACACACACACACACACACACACACACACTCACTCACTCACTCACTCACTCACACACAGCAAAAGAGAGACAGATAGACAGACAGGCAGAGACAGAGAGAACATCCGAAGCAAGTCTTAATTGATAACATCCTAATAATATAAATCAATATGTCAATATTTTAATAGGTCTCTTTGTAAAAGAGAAAATCAGAGGGGAAAAACATAGCCATGACTTACAAAATAAGGAAAAACTCGCATCTCTTTTGGGTAAGAGCACCCCTTTTCTCCATTAGCATTAAAGAAAACTCTTCTGCAATACAATGTCTGAGCTAAGAGGGCAGTGCAGGGTCTCTGTATTTCTCTGCCTTTTTTATCCACCAACTAGAGAGGACAGTTATGCTCATTTTCAGGTACATGCACCATGGACAAAGTTTTGAAAAGGGAAGAGACACGGCCTCATGAATTTTGTCTAAAGCCTAAAAACTAAAAACTAAAGCAATAGTCAGTGTATTCAGAGAAAGAAGCCTCCAAAATTGCTGCATTGCCTAATGAGTACTTACTACAAATAAATCAATACTCAAAGGTTTCAGCCTGCCCATCTAAATTGCTAAAATCCTTAGCTGCCTAATGTGAACAATAGTATTCATGATGGGCAACCTAACAGGAACTCAGGTACCTGACAGATGCTATTACAGAACAAGCAAAGCTGAGTCTATGAGGCAAATGTAGAGATTCCCAAAAGAAAAAATGTTGCAGCTCCTGTAAAACCAGGGAACCAGGAGGGGCAAAGATGAGAGCCAAGATGTACAGTAGCAAGAGGCAGTGCCATGCCTCTGCTGCCCAAAGGAAGCTGGAGCGGTAAAAAGCTAACCCTTATAAAGCAGACCTTCAATGAGACATGCATCGCCAGAGGTCTCTCTCCAAACCAAGCAAACGAGAAGGTACCCAGGATTTTGTGCTCCATCTCCCAAAAACACCTGCTCCAAATCTAATCAGACACATTTCCCTAGTGAACTCCAAGTCGGAATGAATGGAGGCCAACCCAGGAAATAGATCCAAGAGCAGACAGACAAAAGACTTCCTCACTTAGCATTTGTTTGTAAGGTTCTTTAAGACATTAAAATGCGATAGAGTTTAATTGTCTCACTTAGGAACACTGACCAAATATTAGCTGTTTCTATAAATAAACTGTCCCTAACTTAAAATAAAGACCATTCTAAAACCATTCTTACTGTGTGGTCATGGAGAAACATATGAGGGCGTCTGCATATAGCCTCATAAAGACACAACACATAGTATAGCTATTACATCTCTCTGGGAAGGTGCACTTGAGTCACCTGACTGCACATTAGAATGTATCCCCTATGTATAAGGAGCTAGCTTTATCACATGCAAATGCGTGATATTAAAGTAGTTATCCACATCTTCTTGAAGGTAGAAGGTGGGAATATCATCCTTTAATGACACTTAATAATTATAATAACTCTGATGTTCATAATATGGTGGAGAGAGATGATCAGGACTCCTACCCACAGCTGAGGGGCTGTTGACAAGTAATGGCTGTTGAGAGAGGGAGACTCAGGTTTTCTTCAGGGAGGAAGCCCAGGAGAAACATGGTTTTTCTTAAGCCAACATCGAAGATTAAGGGATTAATCATGGCAATGACTCAAAGCTGGGTAAAATACATTGTATAAGGACGGGTAGAGGGTATTAAAGGAGCAGACTCAGGGTGAGCAGTCCCAGACCAGTCTGATCTGTGGGGAGTTCAAGAGCTAATCCAGGAGTTGGCCTCACCCTAGGTCCAGGACTACGTTGGCTTCCAGAATACAAAGATACAGGTATGTGCCTGCCTAGCAAGAATGAGCGGGCCAGTAGAGTGCTCTGAGTGGGTGATGCTGGTGAACTTCTATGTGCATAGAACAGAAGTACACCAGTCATAAAAGAACAGTCACCATTGTATAATACAGATTACACATAAGGATAATAAAGATGAAGCATCGATCTTTTCTTTATCAGTTCCTAATAAAATTTCCAAGCATTATAAATTCTTTTTGTGTAAAATGTCTCCTTGATAAGAGATGTTTTTGTTTCTCTGTTACCCAACAGTGGGCATTCCATTGCAGACACGGACAATGCGAGGACTGGGTGGAGTTTCGGAGGTCATCTTGATTCTCCTGCACCCTCTTCGCATCTCTATCCTAACATACCAGACAGATGAGATAGCCAGAGAACAGGATTTCACAACTTCACTTGGGAGCCCATTCCAACAGCCTATTGGGTCAGCCAGTTTTTCTCTTCCATGTTATCGTGAGGGGCAATATTTTGTTCCTTCTAGAGAAGAAAAAAAATCTAAGCACTTGAATATAAAATTACTTTTTTAAAAATATTTTGAACTACGGAGGTCGAAGTTTTTCTAGCATTCTCAACATATTGCTTTAAAAGAAATAGCCTACCTTCTTCCCATGTCTCTGTGACTATCACCATTGGAACTCTGCCTACAAACCTTCTTGCTCTGATGAACTTGAAAATCAAATAACTGGCACTGGTGGCATTGGGATTGCACTAAGAATGTCTGTGTTAAGCATCCTCCCCCAATGTCTGGAAGAGGGTAAGTTCTTATGTGTGTATTGTTTGGACAATCTCTTCTTATTCTGTGTATTCTATATCTTCTTCTATAGCTCTATAGAATAGCAATCATCATTTCTTTTGATGAGTAAAATTAATTAGCATGTTTGAAGATCATTTTATTTTCCCCTAAGACACAAAAGCAAAAGCCAACAGGATTTGAGTTTTCCTCCTTTTTCTTCCTTCTTTCTTTCTTTCTTTCCTTCCTTATTTATTTAGTTATTTATTTTAAAGGTAGAGTTCCTCTGTAATAGCCCTTGCTGTCCTAGAACCCTCTTTGGTTTTTTATCATCTATTTTAGTTATGAGATGCATGCCCTCATTATATTTTAAATTTTATGTAATAGTTTAATTTTTTATTAGATATATTTCTTTACTTACATTTCAAATGGTATTCCCTTTCCTGGTTTCCTGTCCATAAGCCTGATCCCCTCCCCCATATGGGTGTCCCCCCCATCCACCTCCCTTACCGCCCCCCCCATATTCCCCTGCACTGGGGGTCCAACCTTGGCAGGACCAAGGGCTTCCCCTTCCACTGGTGCCCCAACAAGGCTATTCTCTGCTACCTATGCAGTTGGAGCCCTGGGTCAGTCCATGTATCGTCTTTCGGTAGTGGTTTAGTCCCTGGAAGCTCTGGTTGGTTGGCATTGTACAGAGATCCACCTGCTTCTGCCCCCAAAGTGCTGGGATCGAAGGTGTGTGCCACCACTGCCCAGCTAAGGTTGATTTTCAAACCCATAAACTGAACATAGGTGGAAGCCTGAACCTTATTTATGACCACATTTAGAAAAATCTCCACTCTGCTTATTTTCCCGGATGAAGCTGGCTAATCCATCTTTTCCTTCCTCTGCCAGAGACCAGTCTGGCTCTGTGATCTTGGAAGCCTAAACAAATCCTCCCCCCTTTAATTGGAGTTTTTTGGTTTTGTTTTGTTTTGTTTTGTTTTTTTCCGGAGCGGAGCTGGGGACCGAACCCAGGGCCTTGCGCTTGCTAGACAAGCGCTCTACCACTGAGCTAAATCCACAACCCCTTATTTGGAGTTTTAATGGATTCCACACAGTATGTACTATAACTTCTTTTTCACTGGTTCATACCATATCTTTAAATGCATTTTAATATATTTAAGTTTTCTAGATCAGGCCTTTTCTATCAAGAAGTAATTTCAATTTAATTAACTTAAACATAACAATAGCTTTGCAAATTAGGTTTGGGGCGCATATGTTCTATAAATTAATGAACCAAATGTACAACTTCAATATTTTTCAGTAAAAATTATATAAAGTAATACAAAGAGGTAAAATATTGTTTCAGAAATTCTACATCAGTGACAATGCTTAGAAACCATTATTCTAATTTTCCTGTTTCTTTACTATATTGAATGATATAAGGAGATTATAAGTTACAATATAGCACATTTTATGTTAATTATTGCTTACATTTTGATGAAGCCCTTTAGTATCCATAAGTTACTTTTATTGTTACTATAATACAATACTTAACAAAAGCAACTTAAGGGAGTTCATTTTGGCTCACGGTTCAAAGGTGCAGTCCATCATGGAAGAGAAGTCATGGGGAAGCTTAAGGCACTTGGTCAGATAGCACCCTAGTTAGGAAGGAGAGAGTGCTGGTGTTTATATCACCCATGAAGATGATACCACCCCCAATAAAGAGTAAGTCTTCTTCCTCAATCCAATCTGTCTGTAGACACCCTAATAAATACCTCATAGGTATGTTTCCACAGCAATTCTAAATTCAGTCAAGTTGATAATGGAAATTTACCATCATAATACGAGTCCCCCAGAACAGGAAGTGAACTGGGTAACAGGTCATTAGGACCTGGTACTGTAACAGGGCCCCAGATCTTAGTAGACCCTGAGAACTTGGCACAATTGACTCCATGATGGAAGTACCATTTCAGGCTGTGAAACTCAGCTCCTAGATGAGCGCCACTGCCAAAACTAAAACAAAGACCTAATCCATCAAAATCCGCAACGTTCTGAGAAAATCTCTAAATGGACTAACCTTGCTGTTTGGTTTCTGTGGTTCTACTTTCTGATTAACTATTCTTTGTAACTGAAGTATGTCTACCCAGGACATAGCTTTTGTGCTTAAAACTCATCCTGAGAAAGGCCCAAGCTGTACTGGAATCCCAACACCCAGTGTAGTCAGAGTAGCTAAAAAGATTTCTTACTAGCTTACACCATGTCCAACATGTCTTATCTGATGAATACCCTACAACATTTCTATTACTGGGGCCAGGAACCTGTGGATAGATAGGTCATTGTCTCTAAGGGAGAACCTTCTACTACTGTTCTGTTAGATGGACATACCATTAAAATGATTCCTAGTGACTTACTGCCTTACCTACATCTCTCAGTCTTCATCAGTGAAACTTCTTTCGGTAGATGGCAAGGAACACAGAGTCCCACAACTCTGCACAGGGAATAAGAGGCTATGGAGTGCTCAGCCCTAATGCAACATCTGTAGCACACATCTTCCCTACACGGTTCAGGGATCATCACAGAAGAGAGGGCAGAAAGACTGTAGGAGTCAGAGGTGGGGGATGACTGCAGGAAGCAACATTTTCAGGCATAATAGGCAGCTGCACTTAGGAACCCACAGCAGTTACGACAGCATGCACAAGACCTAAGCAAGCACAGGCCAGACAAAATCCCAGCATGGAGTGGGTATGTGTCCAAGAAGTCCACTCCCGAGGAGCTAACACCTTTTGATAGGTGCTGGGAAAGGAAGAGTCAGTTTTCTTTAACGGTGTGACCTCTGGTAGGTCAATCGTATTTTCTCGAAGGTGCCATTCCCCAGAGTATTTGAGCAACACAAATTGAACTTGGGTTTTAAAACTACAGAGAGAGCTAGGTAGGTGGGAGCGAATCTAAGAGAATTTGGGGGGAGGCTGAAAAAAATCAAAATACATTATGTAAAATTTTGAAGAATTAGTGAAATATTATTTTACCAGAAAATTCAAACAATAAAATAGTTGCCTACCATAAGATAGTTGCTATTACTTTTTTAAAAAAGCAAAGAAATGAAAGTTACATAGTATTTGCAATAAATAAAACAAAAAATAAATCTCTACATGCAAAACAGGTGATCGACATTTTTAAAAGTATTAACTGAGTTCGTTGCAGTTCTTCAATAATAAAAGATGACGTTGTGACCAACCACGGAGGGTGGAGATATCAGAGTCTCTCATGATGACCCTTTTCAGGAGTCGAAGTGCAATGTCACCTCAAAGAGCGGCAAAAGGAGCTGAGCACTGTGGTGCACACCTTTAATCCCAGGACTCAGGAGGCAGAAGCAGGAGGATCTCTCTGAATTCAAGGTCAGTATGGTCTGCACAGTGAGTCTTGGAACAGAATAACCAGAGCTACATAGTGAGATTCTGATGATGATGGTGGTGATGATGGTGACGATGGTGGTGGTGGTGGTGGTGGTGATGATGGTGGTGGTGGTGACGATGGTGATGATGATGGTGGTGGTGATGATGGTGGTGGTGATGATGGTGGTGCTGATGGTGGTGGTGGTGGTGGTGGTGGTGGTGGTGGTGGTGTTGGTAGTGATGGTGGTGATGGTGATGATGGTGATGATGATGATACTGTGACCTTTGTTTACATTTATGTATTTAATTCTGTGTGTACTTGTATCTGAACACGGCACAGCATGGTGTGGGAGTCTGTTTTCTTCTACCACCATGTTGGTTCTGGGTGGTCAAGCCTTAGGTCACCAGGTTCGGCAACAAGAGTCTTTACCTGCAACTGTGCTTATGCTTAGTTTTTCACATGTTCATCATAGGGGGACAACTAAAGACATAAAAGCTCCAGGAGCACAAATACAGAGACCTACATTTGTGCATGCCGAAATCCCGAGGGCAAAGGAGAACCAGTGCCTGGCAAATAGTTTGCAGAGCACACAGAAGACAATGCCAGGAGCCTGGTGTGCAGCTCAGGCGGGAAAGTGCCTGCCTAGCATGCACAGCCTTGGCTTTGATTCCCAGCTTTGCACTCACTGTGCATGGTCCTCACACCTGTAATCCCAGAATGTGGGCGGTGGAGACAGGAGGATCGGAAGTTCAAGGTTACCCTCCACTACATGTTCAAGACTGACCTAGGACATAGGAGGCCCTGTCAAAAAGAAGAAGAAGGAGGAGGAGGAGGAGGAGGAGGAGGAGGAGGAGGAGGAGGAGGAGGAGGAGGAGGAGGAGGAGGAGGAGGAGGAGGAGGAGGAGGAGGAGAAGAAGAAGAAGAAGAAGAAGAAGAAGAAGAAGAAGAAGAAGAAGAAGAAGAAGAAGAAGAAGAAGAAGAAGAAGAAGAAGAAGAAGAAGAAGAAAGGGGAGGAAGGAGAGAGGGAGGGAAAAGGAGGAAAGGAAAATGGAAAGACAATGGAAGGGGAGGGGAGGGGAAGGAAGGGAAAGGCCAAATGTAAACTAACACTGAGGCAAAGTTACAAATAATCTAGCTACTCGCTGGTTCTAATGCAAGAAAAGCCAAAATCTTTCAGCTTCATCATGACAAACACATTAGTTTTGTCTGCATTAGTTATTCAGCAAATGCATAGGATTTAGCTTAAAGCTAGAGATCAATAAAAGCAATGCTGCAGCCCTCAGCCTCCAGGCCCCAGGCAAACACCTGACGTGCAGCTTCTCATTCATTTCCGCCAGGGCTCAGCTCACCTTCTTACTGGTCAAGGGGAAAGGTACTAAGACAAGGCTTTTCAAAGCTCATGCGAAATAAATGCATTCTGCTTTAAGGACCCTGAAGCAAATCAGGTGATAGCAACATGGATGGTGTATACTGTTCTGGTTAATGGTATTGTTCTAGTACTCTTGAGAACGGTCGGTAGGGACTGAAGAGATGGCCCAATGGTTTACAGCACAGGCCTCTCTTCCAATGTACTTGAGCTGAGTTCCCAGTACCCACACAGCAGCTTAAAAGCATCTAGAACTCCAGTTACTGAGCCTCTAACATCCTCTTCTGGACCCTGTATGACCTGGCCCACATACTGGGCATACATATGTATATATATATGTGTGTGTGTGTGTGTGTGTGTGTGTGTGTGTGTGTGTGTGTGTGTGTGTGTGTGTGTGTGTGTATGTATATATATATGAAGGCAAAACATCCATGTACAAAAAATAAGAAAATTTAAAGGACAAAGCTAAGAGACTAACATTCCACAACTCACAAAGGATGGTACGGAGTGACCTCACTGTCCCATGAGGCCCTCACCGTCATCTCCCTGGCAGAGTAATCAATGGCCCCATTTGGTGGGAATTTAGTAAGAGAGGCTGCGCTGTACTGGTCCTAGGTGCTGGGAATACGGCAGAGAAAAAAATTAATTTCTGCCCCGGAGCTTGTGCTCTGCTAAGGAGAAACACAGGTAAACAAATAAATCAAGAATCTTTCGGGGAGTGGTAGGTATGGAGATTTCCAATAAATAACACCTCTTGGCAGTTGTTCCAAGAAAACTGAAGAATAGGCAAAAGGGCAAGATGGATGTGCATCAAAATATCACCTTTATGGTCAAAACAGATTAAGCTAGAATATGTGGCTGGTGAATAATTAAGCCCATAATCCCACACTCCCAAATCGGACAGACTTTCTCACCCAGTCATATGCAGGCCTAGACAAGAGGGGGTATCTCCTGTGGGAGAACTGCCCAGCTTACCGTACAGGAAGACAGAGTAGTCAGAGGGCAGCTGCTTTCTAAGGGAGAAGCAGGGTGATAGATGCCCAGACGTGCATGGCTTATTCTTCACCATGCTTCAAATCTATAAGGTCATACCTTTACCCTAGGTATGCTATGAACAAAGGATTACAGAGATGCCATTAGTGGTACATTAATATAACTCCCTTGAGGTGGAAGAAGAGGGCATCCACATTTAAAAACTCATCTCTACCAGCTTTTCCAGCACTCCCCAGATCTTTGTACGTTTTGTCTGTCCATCGGTGTTAACTATAAGTTGCCATCACAGACGCTGCTATCCTCTAGGACTGCACATAGGCAGTGTACAAGGACATTCTGCCTTCCTAGTCATTCCCTAGACACTACCACCACTTAGGGATGCACTCTGAGGCTAACCGTAAGAGGTGTGGCATCTGTTCTCAGGGGACTCTACAAAATGGGTTGGAACAGTGCAGTAACTGAAAGTTAGCCTTGATTGTCCTCCTGGTTGGGTTAGTAATCCTGGGAAATTAATAAGTGCACAGCTGTGGTTGTATATCTGTGAGGCTTCGTGACTGGTGGACAAGGAAGGCCCTGGCATAAGGAACGTGCAGTCCCCGCATGAGTCAAAATTTGAATATATGGTGTGAGTTGGTGGAACCACAGAAGGTGCTGTCTGCTTAGAGGAAGTAGGTCACTGTGGACATATCTATCTCCCAGCTGGCCCAGTCTACGCCTGGTGCCATGTTGTGATCCTCTCTTCCCGGCCAGGCCCTCCTTGTCATGGTGGACTGAAGTTTTTGACTTGGGGATACATGACGGTCTTTTCCTTTTCTGAATTTCTTTAAATCTGTTGTTTGTTTTTTATTCACTTATTTATGTATGTATCTAAGTGTGTGTGCGTGCTCATGCACATCTACGCGCTACAGTACATGAGGGGAGGTCAGAGAACAACGTGGCAGGAGTCAATTCTCTCCTACCATGTGGGTCTCAGGGATCGAACGCTGATCTTCAGGCTTGACGACAGGTACCCTTACTAACGCAGCCTCCTGCAGTTCAGACACCTTCCTTCTCAGAGGCGTATGCCAGATATTCTATCATATGAGAGATGAGAAAGCTAAATAACCCCCAAATCACAGCAACTCCAAAGTTACTCTGTCCAGAGGGTGGTCGCTCACTTCCCATACTGTCCCACTGCCCCACTATAATGATCTGTATTTATTAGAAATCCTTTAATAAGTACACAATTTAGGACAATTATTAATGCCAACATAGGCATGTCTCACAATTAAGATATAAACTATATTGTCATATCATTTCAGAGAAAATCTACAAACATACAAATCTTAACCCTCTGTGATTTAATGATTGAAAGCATTTGAATTCAGTAGAACCGAGCACTCTTGTCTGGGAACATCTATTGATGGTGTAATAATCATCCACCAAGGGCAAATATGGCGTGACCTAAGGTGTGAAGCCCCCTTCCTAAACTACAGAATTACAACTTCCCCAAGCAAGTCCTCTGAATCAGCTATATGCTGCCATTTAATAAACCCCAGGCCAGGCAACCTGCCCTTGAGAAGGACATGCCAACTCTAGGGATGTGTACATAGTCCTTTTCTTAACCAATCAATCTATATTATCCATCCATCTATAATCCATCTATCATTCATTCACCTACTCATCCACCCATCCATCCATCCACCCATTCATCCATCCATCCATCTACTATCTGTTTATCTGTCATCTATCATTAAATATCTATCATCTATGTATTTATTATATACCTACCATCTATCATATATCATATATATCACCTATATATCTTTCATCTATTTGTCATTTATCATCTATGTATCTATCACCTGTCTCTAATCCCCCCAATTCTCTCTCCCCTCCCCCTCTCTGCCCCCCAACCGTAGTGTAAGCAGCCTTGCCATGTCACATGCTCTCTGCCACACTGCTCTGCCCATCCTAAGGCCTAGCATTGGAACCACCCGAGCTCTGACAGTCGATACCCCAAGCCCAAACTAACCTTTTCTCTCTTTCACTTATTTCTCTGAGGTACCTTGTTACAGTGAAGAAGAACGAACACCTCCCTGAATTCCAGTTGTTTCTCAAAGCATCAGACACGGAGGTTTCAAATGAGTAACACTCCTTTTCTATTCATTCTCAAGTGGCAGCATGCACAGAGCCCCCTTGTTGATATGGGCTAAAGCAGACCTGACTGAAAAGCAAAAATAATAATAATTAGATAAACTGATGACCTCAGGATTGAAACAAACGTACATGGTAGAGACAGCACTGACACAAAACATGGCCCTCTGTTGTGAGAAACGGACCTTCAAAGGGAAAAGAAATTCCAGGCAAGCCAGGAGCTCTCAGGATATTCTTGGCAAATTTACCAAACAGCTAACTGGTCTACTTCTCTGGGGTGAAGGAAACAACAGTTTTACCCCAATTCCCCTTCCATTGAAGGAAAGTCCAGTTACAGTCAGTGGCTGTAGCAGGCTACAGGAAGTCTAACAGAGAAATACGATGTAGGGTCATAGATAAAGGATGTGGATAAACCGCTTCTTGGATCAGAGGCTCAAGGGAGTCATGGAGTCTGAGTGAGAAAGCTCTGTGAACAGGAAGAACAGGTACATTTAAGGTCCTGAGGGAAAGGGCTGCTTGCTATGACAGAGCCCCTGTTCTGAATGGGGGCAGGCAGGGAACATTTGGAGGCATTAGCAATGGTCATAGCTCAGGAATCTGCTGAAAGGAGATGAGGTTATGCCACCAGACATCCAAGCACTGGGTCTCTCCTCTAAGATAAAGTGCATGCCAGCAGCACCTAGACTGGAAACCCTATGTTAGAAACACAGAGAGGTCAGTAATGCGAGGACTAGTCAGTGAATGAGAGAACAAAGAGGAAGTGAAGGCTAAGACCATTGGAGCCCTTGCAGTGCACACACGAACTTTGGATTCCACTCTGAAGAACATGGGAAAGCATGGGCTTAGTTCCTGAAGAGGGGGAAATAATCCGATCGCATGTTCTTGTGCGGATGGGTATGCCAGTGTGTGTGTGTGTGTGTGTGTGTGTGTGTGTGTGTGTGTGTCTGTGTCTGTGTCTGTGTGTCTGTGTGTGTGTCTGTGTGTGTCTGTGTATGTGTTACATATATGCATGCATGCATTTGCTCACATGTGTGTGCCTGCACCTGTGAGGCCATCATTGAGGGTGGACCCCTCAATGATTCTCTGCACCATTATGTGAGACAGTGTCTCTCACTGACCATGGCTAGGGCTCACCCATTGGCAAGACCGGCTGGCTAAGAGGCTCCAGGATCCTGCTGTCTCTGCCTCTCCAGCCCTGAGAAAGCAGGTGCATGAAGCTATACCTGGCTTTTTACAGTGTTGGGGATCTGAACTCAGATCCTCACGATATATATAGCAAGTACTTGATCAACTAAACCATCACCCGGTCCCTCTTTTCCATTTCTAATTGTGACTATTTAGGTCTCTTCTACATTTTCTTAGCTAGTTTGTCCATTTCACATTTTATCAAATTTTATCAAACACAACTTCTTTCATCCCTTGGACTGTTTGGTTTATTTTTTTTCTCCCCTGAAACCCGTGTTTCTTTCATTCTGCCAGTCTTGGATTTGGTTTTCTCCTCGTTCCTAGGTCTGTGCTCTATTGGAATCTTTGCCCCTTTCTGTGTTAGTGCCCTGTACTCTTCTCTTAAGGTCTGATAAGTTAGATAAAATGACTAACGCTCTTCAGTGACATGCCCATTAAATCGTAGTTGTCCTGTATGTTATCAAATACATTTATTACTTTGAACATTCCTGTATAAATACTAGAGTCGGTCCCCAAAGAGCTCGAAAGGTGATGGCTGTTTTTATTTGGTTTCTGTTACTGTTGTTCTTTAGAGGTTTTGGGGAGGGAGTATGGTATATATCACTGACTTTAAGAGAGGTATTTTTAATATTTGATGGTTCTAAAAACAAATCAGGATGTGTTTTGTTACTGAGATAATGATCGCTGTTCTTCAGTTCACCTTTGCTTTTAAAATATACAAGAACAGTGGGGAATCAAATAATCGAATGCGTCTTAAATGTATGGTTTCAGTTAAGACCATGTGCTAGAGGATTTTCTACATGTAATAGTTTTTGCTTCCCCATATTCCGAAGTTTAATTTGGGGATCGAGTTTTCAACTTACTCCCTTTTCTTTAGACTCGAAGCCATCACCCCCTGCCGGATGGACCTCCCTCACCACTGCCTGGCTAGGCTGTGAGTGACAGGTAGCAGAGACATTACTACCAGCCCCTTGAGCTCCCTCTGCATTCCCCCTTGTTCTAATGTCCCAGAAGGCATGTGAATGGAGGCACTTTAGTGGTTTCTCTATTAAACACTGTGTGAGGAAACTACTTGCTGTCCTGACCCTACCCTAATTAACAATAGCACAATGTCAGATCTTTAATAAAACTAGTAGGCCCTCTCTCACCAGAGCATAGCCCAGCACCCACCCATATCACTAGTTAAATACCGATCATCTCCCCTGCCTGGCCCCACATGCCCCCCATAGGAAGATCCTGTATCTGCCTTCCAGATGTCTCCAGAGCATCTTCCTGCTTCTGTGCCACCGTCCTCTGCCGCATCTCTACCTAGTGCTCTCCTCCACCCTAGATCTGTACAGTTAATGCTCAACACAAAACCACAGGGTTTCTGTGTCAAGGGAGTTGCTCACCGTTTTTCCCCCTGGCACAGCATTTTATAGCTTCATTAGTGAAGCTCAAAGGTCGCTGTGGTTTCAGTGGCTTACGACCTCTGAGTCAGAGATCTTAATGGACAGGATGTAGAGCCAGGGTTTGAACGGTAGGGCTTGAAATCCCAAAAGTAGACGTAAGACTTGTTCCCTGAATAAAGGTCTCCTCATGCAGGGAGAGACATAGGTTTGGAGAATACAAAGGAAAACAGAGGGATGGATTAGCCTGAGATGGACAGCTCTTACCTCCCACATGTGTGCCTCTGGCTCTCAGTGCCTGAACTGTGCCTAGAGACTAGGACATGCCAGGGCCTCAGGTTGATTATATCTACTGTCCCCAAAGAGTCCCTAGCAAACACTCCAAATTTTTATTTAGTATTTAACGAATTCATTCTAATGCCTATCTTGTTTGGTCAAGGTATACTTTTTAGAATTACAACAGAAAGGGCTTAGCCACTCACTGCTTACTGTGAACCTTTCTTTGAGCAGAGCTTCAGGAAAATGCTTAAACTTCAAACATTACCTAGGAAGGGTAAAAAACACAATACACCACCACTGACCCTATAATGACAGTTACAATTTATCAAGAGTCATTTTTAGAGAAAAGGATACAGAGAAAGCAATAAAAGGCAATGACAACTCTGGGTTATCCTAATCATTGGTCTTACTGTATCTTTGAATCACAGAATTTTTAATATGTCTAAAAATAACACAATATGGTGGCACACACCTTTAGTCCTAGCTTTCTGAGACAGAGGCAGGCAGATCTCTGGGAGTTCACGGCCAGACTAGTCTACATAGTAAATTCCAGGACAGTCAGGCTACTTAGAGAGAGACCTTGTATCAAAAGAGAAAAGAAGAGAGGGAAAGATGGGGGGGGGATCGAAGGAGGGGGACAAATTAAAAAAAGAAAAAAACCTGAGGAGAAGCATTTAAAAACAAGACACTAGGGCTGGAGAGATGGCTCAGCGGTTAAGAGCACCGACTGCTCTTCCAGAGGTCCTGGGTTCAAACCCCAGCAACCACATGGTGGCTCACAACCATCTGTCATATGATCTGATGCCCTCCTCTGCTGTGTCTGAAGACAGCTACAGTGTACTTATATATAATAAATAAATAAATATTTTTAAAAAAACAAGACACTAGTTTTACAAACGAACAAAGATGCTGTTAATTTCCTGTTAATTTAGTGCTGTGCCATTCAACTTCAGTCTTCAACAAAATAGCTCATCTGACCTTCCCCTCACCGTCCACTGAAAAAGCTCTCAGGGCTGTGTGTTTCCACTTTCAAAGGATACCTTATAACTGCTGATTCGGGAAAAATAGCAATCATCTCCCACATACTTTGCCTTCCTGGATTTACTTTCCTGGTCATTCAAGAGAAGGGTAGCATATGGCAACATTGTGAGCAGCATATTATGCAGGAATTGTTTTGCCTGATAGTCTCGTTAGATTGTTAATAGATGTACTTCTAACTCTTCCTGAGAAGACGTCTCACAAGACAGTCTAGGGCATTATTACTGCCAGTTGGTTAAATAAAGTTAAGCTATCCAATCCCAAGACTTTCACATAAATAGCACCTTATAAGAGAGTCTGCAAGGGAGAAATGCTGGGTCCTTGTAAGGGGTATTTGGCAAAAGTTTACATTTGTGGTGAAACTGGGAATGAAACAGGAGTACTCTGGCTTTGGGCTATGTGGAGCGTAGGAAATCGATCCCAGAATCCCCTGCGATTACAAGCATACCTGAGCTTGGTGGAAGAGCCCAGGCATGTACAGACGAGCAGAGCCAGCATCAGCGTTACTGCCCACAGTTTCACGGCACCATTGTCTTCCGTTGTTGCCTGTGCCAATGTCTCTCAGAGGCAACGATCCCAAAGTTCATTGTAAACACGGTATGCTTCATTTTGGAATCTACTAACTCTATGTTCCCTCTCCAACTGCTAAATGCATCTTTTCCCCTCCCTTTAACTCTAGTATTTCTTTGCATTTAGTCCAAGATTACATAAGAAAAACTTTGTCTCTAAATCCAGACATTTCTGCACATAGGAAAGGGGGTGAAATTTGAAACTGTAAATCTCACCTCTTACTTTATTTAGTTTCACAGCTGTCTAGAGGATAGTAAGGGCCAAGCTACAAGTATTTACTTCCTGCACTGCCAAACCATCCCGCTATATTTGTTAGAGGAATGGTGCAATCTACATTAGTTAATGATTCAAATATGAACTATATAAAACCTTAAAAATATTACTGAGATGGTTCAGCTCTATTTGTTTTCATTTTTATTGGTTATTTTATCTATTTGCATTTCAAATGTTTTCCCCCTTCCTAGTTTCCCCTCAGCAAATCCCTTATCCCCTCCCCCTTCCCCTGCTTCTATGAGAGTGCTCCCCCCTCCCACCCATTCCCACCTCACCACCCTAGCATTCCCCTAAGCTGGGGCACTGAGCCTCCACAGGACCAAGGGTCTCCCCTCCCATTGATTTCAGACAAGGCCATCCTTTGCTACGTATGCAGTTGGAGCCATGGGTCCCTCCATGTATATTCTTTGGCTGGTGGTTTGGTCCCTGGGAGCTCTGATGGGGTCTGGTTGGTTGATAGTGTTGTTCTTCCTATGGAGTTGCAAACCCCTTTTCAGCTCTATTTTTTAAAAAAAACCAAATATAAAATGTCAGGGCTGGAGATGTAAGTCCTCCATAGCATCAACAAATCCCCCAGCACTGTGTAAACCAAGGTGTGGTGGTATAGGTGCCCATAATATCACATTCATGTAAAGGCAGGAAAATCACAAGTTTTCTTTAGCTACATGACAAGCTTGAGTCCAACCAGAGCTCCAGGAGACCCCCGTCTCAGCAATAAAATAATAAAATAAAATACAGCTCTGAAGTTAGACTATCAAATGCTTGTAATTATTCACTTTGTACATGTTCATTTAAATTTCACAGATATTGTTTTCTCTATTTATCATCCATACACTACCTATATGCTTTTAGCAACTATCCGTTGTTTTACATATCAAAGAAAGTGTATTATTACCAGCACAAAAATGAGTGGTTTTTGAAGACTTTTGCATTTGATTCATATCTCTTTTAGCTTAGTTTACCTTGGTTTCTTTCCCAGTCTCCACACAGAGCTCAGCTCGTGTGTCCTGCTCAAGGCAGTATTTCCGCCATTTTTATTTGGCTAGCCCACTACTATTAGAATAGATTAGACAGAACAATTATTCCTCATAGCAGGACAGTTGAGCAAACCTTCAGTTGCCTGTTTTTTGCTCTCTGCGATGCCAATGCTGGCTCTTCAGCTCTATGGGGTGAGGATTGGGGGAAGGGGGCCACACAGGAACAGCAACCTTGGATGTTTTCCCAGTCGTTAATCTAGAGAAAAACCATGCAAAAAAATACTTTTAAATCTGTGTCATGTATATGTGTTTTTGCCTGCACATATTTATGTGCACATATGTGTGACTGCTGCCTGCAGAAGTCAGAAGAGAGAATTGGATCCCCTAGAACAGCGTGGCCACAAAGGCGGTGCCGGAAGACCTTTGGTCTGCTGCTGCCAGAGCACCCAGTTCTCGTACCCACTGAGCACCTCTCTGGCCCCAAGAAAACGGTTTTTCCTGTTGTCCAGAATCTTCCCCTATCAGCTCTATCTCACTTTTGCCTCTCTCAGTGACAAACCATTTTTCTGCTTTCCCATACCTAGCAGACACTGAACGAGCAGGACAGAGACAAGAACCAACACGACTTCCCGGATGTGTCCGTGTGTCCTCTATAAAACATGGTCTAAATGCTCTCCTCCTGTCCTCACTGGTCACACAGTACCTGAGCTCTCTAATCTCAGGTACCTGACAACCACGCTGAATGCACACAAAAGAGTCAACCTCTAGGACTCTTTCGTTTTCACAGGGCAGAGATAATGTTTGTTCTTTAATTTAGTCCCAAACCAGTGATCCCACCATCCCACTAGTGTCTGATGCAATGACTCTAAATCGGTGACTCACGGGACTGTGTTCTCTGCCAGTAAGTTTTAAAAATAACTTTTATTATCAATGCATTAGTCGTGCAAATTAGTGGGGTTCGCTTTGATATTCCCAGGCACTTGGCACACATTGACCACACCCATCCATCCTTCATTTATGCTCACCCTTCCTGCCCACGTCTATACCCCTTGCAATCATTCCTGTGCTTTCGAGTCAGTGTGTTTTGCTTGATTGCTACTGTTGCATTTTTCTATATCCATGTATGAGAGGAAGCATGTAATATGTGTTCTGAATTTATCTGGTTTGCATATGCTAGGCCCAGGGAGTGGCACTATTAGAAGGTGTGGCCTTGTTGGAGGAAGTGTGTCACTGTGAGGGTGGGCTTGGAGACCCTCCTCCTAGCTGCCTGAGGACACTCAGTCTGTTCCTGGCTATCTTTGGATGAAGATGTAGAACTCAGCTCCTCCTGCACCATGCCTGCCTGGATGCTGCCATGCTCCCACCTTGATGATAATGGACTGAACCTCTGAACCTGTAAGCCAGCCCCAGTTAAATGTTGTCCTTTATAAAACTTGCGTTGATCATGGTGTCTGTTCACAGCAATAAAATCCTAAAATACTATGAGACCCTCCAGTTCCAGCCATTCTTACAGGACTTCCTAATTCTTTTTTTTTAATCTTTATTAACTTGAATATTTCTTATTTATATTTCAATTGTTATTCCACTTCCCGGTTTCCGGGCCAACATCCCCCTAACCCCTCCCCCCAACAATCACGTTCACTGGGGGTTCAGTCATTTCAATTTATGCATACATCATTTATTTCTTTATCCATTCATCAGCTTGGGGATCTGTGGGAGGGGAGTGGTTCCAGGTAAGGTCTGCAGTCCATGTTTCCTTCAGGAGCATCAGATTGACATTGTCTGCTGGGCTGGAAGGGGAAAAGAGTCTGCAGCTAATGCTGTGTTTCTGGGTCTCCACACAGGGTGTCCAAGAGTGGTCAGTATACCAGTTCGGATAAGGCAGGGTTAAATCCCAAACTGGGGTCTAAGATCAGATTCTGGTTGGGAGCAAGTGTGGGTAAGAAGGGGGTTTCTTCAAGAATCTTAGTGTTAGATTGGCTCTTTCTGGCAAAGATTCCTCATGAATGATCCCTAATGAAGCAGCTCTCTAAGATTATCTTAGTAATTCTTTATTGGGGGATACACTTTATTTAGGGTGCAGCAAAGGTTATATAGATGTTTTAGGGAGAAGGGCATGGGAATATCCAGGTAGGGAAGGCCACTGGCTGAAGGCTAAGGATGCCTCCTTAGCATGGAGAGGCGGTGCAGGTAGGGAGTACATGACTGACTGCTCGTGATTACCTAGTTGGTGGTCTTGATTACACACCTCAAAGCAAGCATGTAAATAGGGAGTTAGCTCTAATGCAGGTCTCAAAATTCTGATATTTCTGGGGTTTGCGCATGCCCCCCCCCACCAGTCCCATGCCCATTCTTCTGGTGGCACTGTCTCCGTGCCCTACAGGGATCCTGGGCTAATTTCTGTGTCTTAACCATTCTGGGTAGCAAGGCAAACAATGTGGGTGTGCACATAGCTTTGTGTGTGTCGATTCTTTCCCTTTGGATCGTGAATGCTAGGAGGGAGCGGGGCTTCTCACTTAGATCCAGAAAACTAGGTGACTCTGTGTCACTTGTTAACATTATCTCTTGCAGTCCTCCAACACTCATCTAAGGTAAAGTACTATTTACCCATTTTAGACACAAGGAAACTGAGAATGTCTCCCAGGAAAAAGAAAAAAGAAAAGAAAAAAAAAAGACTAACTGGAAAGAATAAAGAAAAGACGAGGGATGGCCGTGCCCCACACAGGCTGGTCCTTTGAGGGGTCCTAGTGAGTACGAATGGCAGGCATGGAAACAATGATGGCAGTTTGAAGATAAATAGAAACAACAATAGAGGCAGAAGTAGGAACAACAGCATGGGGGAAATACTCGATTTTGCTAGACTAGGCAGAGAAAGGGAAAGTATAGCCGTGTGTTTTGTTCTGTTTTGCTTTGTTTTGCAAAACACTTAATACCTACTAATAAATGTCAACCCCTAAACGTATATCTTATTTATTCAGAAAAACAGCTTTTCTCACTATTAAGCATCCAGCATCAAAGTAAACTCTGTTCTAGAAAAGTCTTTACGACCAATTCTATAGCAAGTATAGACACATTGCTCTAGAGCAGTTACCGGAAGCTGCTGTAAGATACTATGGAATAAGTGGGGATAGCAGACAGTCCTGTTCAAATAAACTTGAAGGTCATCACATGTCATTCTGGGATCATTCTGAAAGTAACACGTTGTCTGTTTCTTCAACTGATAAAACTCTCTGCAACTCATTTTTCTAAGCTTGTTCCACCTGAAGCCATTCCACCTAGATTTCAACCCCACTGACTTATTTCAGAGCTAAAGTGGTTTACATAAGGAAATGTCAAGAAATTAGTATCAAGGAAGAAAGGTGAGCAGCCAGCAGCCCCACAGTCAGCATTTTACAGATGAATAGACAGTCCCCATCAAAGAGATTGTGTCTAACAGTGACAATATGGATGGGAGGATGTGGCATAACAGGATATCACATGCTGCATTAGAAGAAGTACATGATATTCTATGAGGTCAAAGAATAGATCTCTAATTGATGTCATTAGAGGGCCCAAAGCTGCCAATTAGTAATTGACTTTGAAACAGTTCATCAGAGACAATGCAACACTAAGAATATTCCCATTGATTTATATGACTCTCTAAAGTCAGCAATTGTCTATGAAATTCAGATTTTAAAGATCTCTAGTAGATGCTATTTCAGAAAGGCCACTCTTATTTTTGGGGACCAGAGATATGGCTCCGTAGTTGAGAGCACTTATTGGCTCTAGCAGAGGACCTGGGTTTAATTCCCAGTACCTACATCTGTAACTCTAACATCAAAAAAATCCAATGCCCTCTTCTGACCTCGGTAGCTACCAGACTGTGGCATACACACATCCAGGCAAAGCACTCATCACATAAAATAACAAATAGTTTTTAAAGTCATGTGCGGTCTAATGTAAGACAGCAGACATGGCAGTTGGAATGCTACCACACGAATCATCCTTGCAATGTGGTAGTCAGATTCCCAGTGAAGCGATGGGATCTCATCAAGCTTATTTAACAAGTGTCAATTGTTGCGTTCTGTTGTCAAAAGCACGTTTACCTAAAAAACATCTAAGCTTATAGCATTTTTGTTCTGAGCGATCCTTTCATTATAACTCAGGAACTGAGTATATGTATGGGGGAGGACTTAGTGTAAGTTCTTACAAAAAGTGTCGCCAACAGTCTAACCCTCCTTACCCTACTTTCAATTTAAAACTTCTATGTGACATTGAACAAAATCTTATGCAACTAAGAACTTCTAATCATTCCTTCATTTCTGGTGATGGCAACTTATGAGGACTAGAGGAAGAGAGTTCTAAAAATATAGATTGTATGCTTGCACTTTTAAAAAAGTGAATACTACTACTCCAGGGGAGCCTAGTGGTTTTTCCACTTCCTGAAATGATATTATTATTATTCCAAAGAAAGGGTGAGTAACATGGAAAAGAAAACCAATGAGTTACGTGACAAATAGACCATGTAAAAGATTATATTTTCTTTATTTGAATCTAAAATTTCAACCAGTCTCTTAGTGTCTGAGTCATCTATAATCTAAAGCTTATAAGAGATAAGAAATCACTAGGCCAACAGAGTGAGTTCCAAGACAGCCAAGGCTACACAGAGAAACCTTGTCCAAAAAAGAGGAGGAGAAGGAGGAGGAGGAGGGGGAGGAGGTCATGTAACATTTTCCAACATTGCTTCTAATTTCTTTGGTTTTGATGTAATTAACACTATAATTATAAATACAGTCAATAACTGCTTTTATCTGTTGAGTCTTTCCAGCTAATTGATAAGTCTACAGGTAACCCCAGGGATCCTCCAGTGCAAACACTAATTATAAAGTATCTAATAGGACCAGTTACTATATTGACCATATTTGGGGACAAATTTCTCTTTGAAACTTCTTTCACTATAGACCCTTAAATGGTCAATCTTCTTGAAATCCTTATCAATCCTGCTTTTTCCAAAAGAAGAAGCAGGATGAAGAGGGAGAGGGAGAGGGAGAGGGAGAGGGAGGAGAAGGCGAAGGAGAAGAAGAAGAATGGCATCCTCATCTTCCCAATCTTAACCCAGACACCTCAGTCATGACCTTGATGGGACGCAGAAAAGCAATTCTTAGGCAAAGGCTCTTGGATGAATATAATTTAGCTTTAAAAGTCTCGTTATTGCTGCTCGGGAATTTAGGAGCCTTGTGTCATTATAAGCAAACATGTCACGTCTGTCATTTCATAATGAAACATTTCTTTTAAAAGACGTTGATATCGGGACAGCTTGGGAACTCTGCAGATACAGAAAATAGAATAATGAAGTAAGCCATGGCATCCTGAGGGAGCACCAGTATCTCAGGGAAGATGCCTTACACAGGCATGATTTACATTGCAGAGCTGTTTCATTTACATTGAGCATCTGTTTCATTTTATTCTTGTTCTATCAAATAGTTTGCTCTGAGTATTGCTTTGGGATTAAAGACAATTGCCCAATGAACAAGTATGAACTTGCATAGGCTCCTTATAGGGATCTACTTATTAAAAGTAGTTTTGCGTGTTTATTATACAATTCCTTAAGATACTCAAGACTTGCTGGAGTCAATAGCAACAAATGAACAAGGTAGGAAGGTTGTCGGTGGGACAGATTAATATTAATCAGACTGAAGAAGAGAGGGAGAGCAGCAGGAGGCTGAGTTGGGACATTAATTAAAGAGATCATTGGAAAGTGTCATTTAGGGTGGAAGATGTGACCCTCTGCCAACATGACCAACATCTGTGCAAAGGGGAGAGGCTTTTTCACGCAATCTAATTTAAAAACCAGAAGCCATTTAACTTCCAAAATTAGTGCACTTTCTTTCTTATGCAAATGAAACATGGGTTTTTCTAATTCTGTTGTCCTCTGTAAGATAAAATCTACCGGATAGATCGTTTTCTGGTACCTATTCATTGTTAACGGGGAGGATAAGAGCCGCATGTTATGACATTCTATTTTCTTCTACATGATATTTGAGAGGTTAATATACGACCATTTTGCTGGAACGTGGCACCCATATATTTAGTCAAACATGATTCTGGTTGCTTTGATGATATGTTTGCGGGAGGGGAGGAGATTAGTGTTTAAAAGATAAGGTTTTGGGTAAAGCCGATGATTCTCCAAAGCGTGACTAGTCTCCAATCAGAAAGCTCTATGCAATGAAGCCTGGCCTGCCCTCAGGCAGCAGAGACTTGGGCAGAAGATGTTTCTGTCCCTTCTTGGTTGTAACTTTTCCTTCCCTCCCGGACCATGGTTTACCCTGCATGCAGTCATCAAGGAAGACCCAGTGTTGGGCATGATAAAAAGCACCCTCCTTAAACCTCGAGTGTTAAAAGCCAAGTCCTGGTAAGGAAGGGGAAGACCATGGGCTGACACTTAGCTGGTGTGCATTTGAGTGCTGAGCCCCTGCTCTGACATCCAGCACAGCGCAGCACCATCCCCATCCCCATCGTTTCCCAAGCTTAACAACTTGGAATGTCTTTTTAATAAGCAAAGTATGAGATCAGGTGAATCCAGAAGCTGCGGCAAGATTTCTTTAAAGATGCTTCTTCACGTATATGTCTATGGATGGAAATTAGATGCAAATGGTTTAAATAATATGAAGGAAGATGACAAGAGACTCCGATAATGAAAGTTTAAATATACCATTTAAATCAAAAGCACGAGAACATGAAGTAACCGAGGCAACGTTTATAAAAACGGATGCAACCATTTTCCCGTGTTTTCAGGGGGGGAAGCTCCATGTTAAATTAGTGCTGTTAATGTAGCTACTAGTAAGATCAGAGGACCTCCCCGCTCACAGTCAGGCACCTATAAAACCAGGGACTAGGCCGACAGGACTCTCGTTACTGACCAAAGAAATAAGACATGAGTCAACACTCTGACCCCGGGAGTTGATCCTGAACTGTCCAGAAAGTCATTAATTGTCTCTTTGGTGATTCTAGATCTCATCAAGTTAACAATTAATCACAAAGCACACGTATACAGCATGCTTTAATTCATTTCCTCCAGGTGTTAACACAAATAGAAAGCGACCTTGGATGGTCATGGGGACCTTGAATTGGACTCTCCAAGGTGTCTTAGGCACTTGACACACAAAACATCACTATTAGCCTCAACCCATACTTTCATATTCGTCCCCAAGACCTAAATAACTTAAAACGTCCCACAGTCTTTTCAAATTCTTACATATTAAAATTTCAATCCCTTTAGAATATTCAATCTCTTAAAACTCAGTCTTTTTAAAATTTAAAGTCTCTTAACTGTGGGCTCCCCTAAAATACTTTCTTTCTTCAAGAGCAAAAAATATCAGGGCACAGTTAACAGCAAAGTCAAACTCTAACCGTCCAATGACTGGGATCCACTCACGATCTTCTAGGCTCCTCCAAGGGCTTGGGTCACTTCTCCAGCTCTGCCCTTTGTAGCCCACACCTTGACTTCTGGGCTCCAGATCTCTGTTCTCCACTGCTGCTGCTGCTGCTGCTCTTGGTGGTCATCTCACGGTACTGGCATCTCCAAAACGCTGCTGTCTTCCTCTGTAACTAGGCTTCACCAATAACTTCTCACAGGCTCCCTTCATGGTGCCAAGCCTCAACTCCTTTGTATGACACCTTCAGTCCTGGGTCATCAATTGCAACTGAGGCTGCACCTTCATCAATGGCCTTCCATGGCTTCTCACGGTGTCGAGTCTCAGCTGCTCTTCATGACCCCTTCATGCCTTCAAAGCCAGTACCACATGGGTGACTCTTACACATTAGTACCAAGCCCAGCCACAGCATGAGGTACAACCTTGGCTTTCTCTGGAACACCTTGTGCTCTCAGGAAACACTTCCCAGAAGATTTCACCTCAATGATGCTGGTCTCTTCTTAATCACCGCTAATTTCTTAGCTCCAGCTGACCAGCATCAATAGTCCCAGTAATGCAAAGGTTTCGCTTTAGTAGTTCTGGTATCTTGTTAATCACAGCTGATTCTTCAGCCCCAGCTAACCAAAACCACAGAATTTTCACAATCAAAACAACATGGCCCTGATAAGAATCTTTAATCTTCCCTCTGAAATGTCCTCCATTTTCTGCACTGTTCTCAGCATTATCTTGCAAGCTCCTACAGAACACCCCACAGAGCTCTTAACATCTCAATGGCTCTCCTAGCTCAAAGTTCCAAAGTCCTTGCACTTTCCTCCCAAAAACATGGTCAGGTTGTCACGGGAATACCCACTATGCTGGTACCAATTTGTCTTAGTCAGGTTTTCTATTCCTGTACAAACATCATGACCAAGAAGCAAGGTGGGGAGGAAAGGGTTTATTCAGCTTACACTTCCACATTGCTGTTTATCTCCAATGGAAGTCAGGACAGGAACTCAAGCAGGTCAGGAAGCAGGAGCTGATGCAGAGGCCATGAAGGGATGTTACTTACTAGGTTGTTCAGCTTGCTTTCGTATAGAACCCAGGACTACCTGCCCAGGGATGGCACCACCCACAGGGGGCCCTCCCCACCTTGATTACTAATTGAGAAAATGCCTTCCAGCGGGATCTCATGGAGGCATTTCCTCAAGGGAGGCTCTTTTCTCTCTGATAACTCTATCTTGTGTCTTGCTGACTCACAAAACCAGCCAGTACAGCAACTAATGAGTCCCCCAAGGGCTTAATGTGGGTTGTTACCAAATAATGTTGTTGAGGGTTTTGGGTCTTAACTTAGTTTCTTAAGACAGAATCTCATATCACGTGATGTGCACCATCAAACCTATCACGGATGAAAGGCGTACAGTACAACGTTCTTGCATTGTGTATTATCACCCAACCCTCCTTCACCCTCCCGTGCTTCCAGGTCTTTTTTTATTTTTTTTTTCCACATATAGGAAGAAGTGTGAAATACTTGTCTTTTGTCTGGTTAATTTTGTTTACTGTCCTCCAGTAACATCCATACTCCTGTATCAGGATTTTATTACTTATGACTTAATAACACTCTGTTACATGCAGTACCACATTTATCCGTTCACCAGCTGATGGACATAGACTAATGTCGTAGGTTGTCATTGATAATGCAATAAACATGAATGTGCCTGTAACTCTGTCACATGCTGACTTTGATCCCTTCACGTGAATACCCAAGAGTAGGAGCTGGGTGTGTTCGTTGATGCTATTTTACTGGCACTATGGTGTGTTATAGTCAGTGGATGTTTTGACCTTTCGTTTTTGAATTACAAAACAGTTTTTCTTTATCTATCATCATTCACAAATGCTACCAACCACTACTTGGGTGAATGTCTTTCCCCTGGGTCTAGCCTCCAGTCCTGTGAGCCATTCAAATATGCAGTCTCAAAATTAGACTGAGCTTTTAAAGCAGGGTTCATCTAGAATTTACCTCTCATTTCTCCTGTGCCTACTTCTTCCCCACTTCTGCACACCTCTATCCAGATCGTGTAGTCTCTACCCAGCTCTAGGTTCTATATGTGACATTATTTCTTGTCACTAGCTGGTGTGTCAACAGAAACTACCTCATGCATGGTAGACTTTAAGTCATATCTTGAAGCTACAGAAAGTCTTTTCCCTGCACGTCTCGGCTCTTTTGTGCACTCTCACAATTCAAGCATCCACCGTATTCTTCCCAATACTTCTTTTCTATGTTCCCATGGCACACATTATGATGACGCAACTTCTCTCTTGGGCAAGTGGATACTCTCGAATGAGACAGCATGAATGGTAGTTTAAGGCAGAAATTTGAGCCTATGATGAAAAGGCTTGCTCCCTGCCACCTCCTCTTGTGAATGGAAGGGCAAAGGCAAATTAGCCTTGGTGTTTCTTTGTCTCTAGACACACTGAAGACGGAGTTTATTCACCTGGAATTAAGGTGATATTCCTCCAGATTTTCTCTGGATTAATTTCCTTCTCACTGTTTTAGCCAAGGAAGACTCAGGCTACTTCACACCCAAAGAGCTTCCTAGTACCTATGCCTTACCCACACTCCAGGACGTGGGAGTACCTTAACTCCACCATATCTCTGGGCCATCCAGTACTCATTACTCATACTCGAGGACCCCTCAGTATCTGCCTTACCCATGCCCCAGGGCCTCCTGATACCTAAGCCTTTCCCAATACTTCAGAGCCTCCAACTATCCAGGATTTACCCATAACCCAGGGCCTTGGAATCAGCACAGTCTGGCCCTAAAGAGTTAAGTCTCTACAGGTTGGAATAGAAGAAAGGGAGGTTGCCCTCTAATCATTAAAGTTCTAGAATCACCAGCACTTGTTTAACACAGAACACTGGCATGGGGTGATGCAATTACCAGCCTAAGAGCCAGTGCTTGGGGCTGCAGGCTTGGGCCTACGGGCTTGGGCCTATGGGTTTGCAGAGTATACTTTGGGAAATGCGCGCCAGCACCATTTAAGAAGCACCCTTAATGCAAGCTGACTTGTCTAGTGAAGAGAAAAGTCAGAGTGCAGGTTTTGATTGTGCTCCATGTTTCAAAACAACCAAGAACAAAACCACCGAGAAGGAAGTAAAAGCAACATCAACATGTCTTAAGTTTATGTGATCTTATCCGCATTATTTTTAACATCGAAAACACTTTGGAAGTCAAGTGAAGCCATACGCGAATTGAATACTCAAAAGAGGGAAAAGCTGGCGTGAGGGAGCTCCAGCCTTGCCAAACTGGAGGAATGTTACTGAAGATTCCTTACATAAATGTTCCCTGGCCTTGGAGTGCACTAACAGGTCTTAAAAGTTGCCTTAGCCAAAGCAAATTCCCGTAGCAAATAAAGTTTTTCAGCGAATGCATCAAATTTTTCTCTTCTGCTGCTAAAGAGTAGTCGCTAGCTACCAGGTATCTTCCCAATCAGCAAGCTCGGGAGTTCAGGGTGTTCCATAGGTGACTCACCATCTACGAGACAGATTGATCTGCCCTAGTTCTAGAAGGGAAACCGAGGTCAATAAGCCGCGAGGCAAACAGCTTAAGCACTCGTCCCAACATCAACACCAGAAGCAAACTCTGTTCAGAATACTTTCTGGTCTTATAACCCTAGGTTCGTGGATTTTTAAGACAGCAGGACGTTGTTTTTGCGCTGCTTTAGATTTCTGATAGATTAAGATTAGCAGTCTGAAAGACTAGTCATCAAACGTTCTGGAATTGAGAACTTTTGAGGGAGGGGGTTTGGGTATTGTGATTGTTGTTACCCTTTTGTTATTGTTGATGTTTTGAGTTGGCAAGGGTGGTTTTGGGGTTATTGAGATGGTACCTCATGTTGCCCGGGTTGGCCTTAAACTCCTGGTTCTCTTGCCTCAAGCTCTAGAGTGCTAAGATTGAGGACATAGAGTATCACTTCTGGCTTTTATTACTCATTTATTTATGATTTATTTGAGGGAAGGTATGCCTTTGTACCTGAGCTGCTGTTGAACTACCAACCTCCTACTTCCGCTCCCTGGGTGTAGGGACAGCAGTTGAGCAGAATGGCACCTGGGTATAAGGAAGTTGCCATTCATGTTCTGGCCGTGTGTTTAACAAGTACTGACATGACCTGAATGTCCTTCTAGAACTAGTGTTGGGATTGAATTCCCATTGTAGTGGTGTTGGGAGGAGAGAGTTTTGGAAGGTCATGAGGCCATGCGGGCTCCACACTCACGGATGGGATTGGTGCTGTTAGAAAGAGCAACGTCTCTCGCTCTCTCATCTTCTACCATGTGATTAGAGGATGGAAGAAGGTCTTCCCTCCAGATCAACACCTTGGCCTTGTATTTCCTACCATCCTCAACTGCAAGGCAATAAAATTTTGTCCTTTATAAATCACCTACTGGTGGGGATTTCAGCCACACAAATAGACTAAGGTGGTCACTGTCTCATCTCCAACTATCTATTCCACACCTCCTTCCTTCTCTCCCACAGGCAGTGTGCTCGCATAAATAATTACTCATTAGTTACCAAAGAAAAAGAGCAACTTTATTTCGCTTGCCTGAATCTAAGGATGGTGTTTGTTACAATAACTTAAAGATCCATACAGGGCTGGAGAGATGGCTCAGCCATTAAAGGCTGGGCTCACAACCAAAAGATCCATAGCAAAGGTACAAAGTAGATACTTAGATGACGTTGCTGCTAAAGAAAATTACTGGACCTATGTCAGGGGGCCCTTGACATCTCAGAGGGCCCCAGGCAGACTACTGTCTGTGATCAAAGTTGTAGGATCTCTAGTTGGCACACATTGGAACCGTCACGAGTCCAGATATTTAGGTAATGTGGTCCTGTGACACCTGAAAATATGACAGCCATGACAGAAGCCCTCCAGCATTCTCATAACTGCATAGCCTCAGCATACAAGATCCCCCCAACTGGAAAAATGATACAGAAAGATACTTAGGCTAAAAAGGCAAGTAACCTCAAATTCACAAAATGTCCCTCTGTGGAAGCAAAGTGCAAAGAGGTTAATAGTTGACAAGAATCCAGCCCCTTAAGCTGCCACGATGACTTCCTGTGGATGAGAACATGTCTACCATGTGCTTAGAGAACTCTGGAGAATCCATAATGCAGTGACAGTTGAGCCCTGTGGCACAGGAAGGCAAAGTCTTGATGTCACACAGTTCAGACAACAACATGCAAATCCATCTGAATGCAAAAGAAAGTAGTTTATTAAAATATACTTTAAACAGTTCTTTAAAAGTGTTATTTGTTAGGGCAACTGCATTCTCAAATGATACCTTCAGTAAGTTAATGTCAGACCCTCCAATAAAGTAATTAGGCTCTGAAGACTAAAGTTTCTAAGATGTGGGGTGTGTGTGTGTGTGTGTGTGTGTGTGTGTGTGTGTGTGTGTGTTAAAACACAATAGCAAAGCAGAAAAGATAGGAGATAGAGGTTTGCTTAAGGCTTATAAAAGATGACTTTGTGTGCTATGGATCTACAGTAGTGGCAAAAGTAGAGTTCAACAGACCCTGATTAACTACAAGATCTCACCAACCATTGGCTCTGTTTATAGTTATATTTTCCATCGTCAGCATTCTTTAAAAGGCCTGAAAGGAATCCTAGCTCCCGACTCACCACAGCATGCGGACGGGCTGGGGCAGTGCTATAACGACCCTACCATGACACCTGACTGAGGATAACAACACTAGCATCTGGAGCTATGAACGTGGAATTATTGGTCTCTTTCTCTCTGAAAAGGAAGCACTGGGAAGCATTGCTGTCTCCCTTTCTGTGACGTACCCAAGCTGTTCTCTCTCCTACCTTCTACTAAAGGGGCTAGATTTTTCAGTCTGGACTTTAACCTCTGTTGTGCTTGGAATGGAAGAAGTCCCCACCCACTCTGCTCAAACACTTGGTTCCCCAGCAGGTGGCGCTGTTTGGAAAGATTGTGAAATCTTTAGGCGATGGAACCTGGCGACAGAAAGTCTGTCAGTGGGGATAGGCTTCAAGGTTTTATAGCCTGGTCCTACTTCTTTGTACTCTGACTGGGGACTACTAGTACAGCACAGTAGGCAGCCACATACTTCACTGCACGTGATTTTTCCTCCATGGTGCACCGTGTCCCCTCTAGAACTGTAAGCCAAGATAAGCCCTTTCTCCCTTAAGTTGCTTTGGTTGGGGTTGTTTTGTTACAGCAGCAAAAAAAAAAAAAAAAAAAAAAAAGAAAAAAGAAAAGAAACTAATATGCCCTCTCTTCCTTAACTCCTACTTCTTCTTTAGTCCGCACGCCTGCAAACTACTAAGGAAACTGTTTTCCCATCTGTAATCAGCTACTCACCAAAGTCCTTAGTGCAGATACCCCTTGTTCGATGAATATGCAGACCACCTCTACCAGCTGTCTGATCGTGTCTCTCTCCTCTGTACTCCCACAACATTCTGGAGTCAGCTTTCTTAAGCCACGGACCTCTTGGAGATTGATGGAGAGCCTATCTCTTAACGTCACCAGGGTACACCGGTGCCTGGTACTTAGACAAAATGTTCATAATCGAAATAATTAGACACCCATCGCATCTACCGGAGCCGTTCTTCTCCCCACCCACATCTCCTCGAATCACCACTGTGAAGTCTGTTCCTTCTAACACATGAAGGGAAACACTGACACCCTGACCTCATTCGGCTTCCTCAAAATGCACGCTGAAACAAAGATTCTCTCTTTCCATTAAAAGCTTTGTTCTTTGACAACTCCATACATCTCTCCATGCATATACAGCACATTTGATTGTTTTCACACGCACCCAACGAGCTCCTGTCTCCTCCCTTCCACCGATCCCCTTCCGTTTCCCATGAGCCTCTGCTGCCTCCCTTCCACTGATCTCATTCTGTTTCCCAAGTCCCTCTCCTATTTGCATGCCTTTTTTGTTTGAAATTTTTGCTTTCTTTATTTGTGTGTTGGGGAGAATAACTAGAGCTGTCATCATGAGCATGGGTGGGATTACTTACTGGAGCATGGACATGTTATCAGTGGTTGTACCATTGAATAAGCTGACTCCTGCACTCGCAACAACCAGTGAACTTTCATCTCGGGGAGGACTGGAGCCTCGTGAAATCCATTAGAGATGGGATGGTGATGGCTCCATCTTATATAGGTCTTATGCAGTCACAATGGCCATGTCTTGTTCAGAAGAGAGAACCAACAAGGGTTCCTTCATTTTTTAACTGCAGGGTCTTGGTGTGTGGCCCTGACTAGTCTAATACTCTCTGAAGAACAGGCTGGCTGCAAACTTGCAGAGATCCTCCTGTTGGCCTCCCAGGCTAGGACTGCAAGCCTGTGCCAGCATGCCTAGCAGTCATTCTTAATGAAAGCAGTTTGAGAGATGATCCATAAAATATCAAAAGTCAAATAGAGGAAGTGAGTCCAGGAAGGGCAGACAGTAATAAAGGGAGAGTTGTCCCATAGCTAGGTAGGGCCAATTCCTGAGGGAAAATAGTATTATAGGAAATACCCTCATTGGAAGATTCAACATAGCCAAGAAAGGTCTCTACTGACTCTGGACACTTAGTAGTTATGGCTTCTCTTAGCAAATGTCCTTCCCTGTCCTTCCAGCTGCCAGGTGCCTAGGTAGCAGCTACCTGAAGTTTTGGTAATGGCATCAGATAGAGACAAACAGATCAGCCCTGTCCGTGAAAACACAAGATGGACTCTATAAACAGTCAATGTAGCCTCAGCAACCCACATTTCGGGCACTGGCCAGCCGTTTATGGGGCAGCACCACCAGCAGAAAGGCTTCAATTTTAACTCAAAGCAGGAGAAAACAGAATTTAAAAGGCAAGAAGCACTTGTCAGAGACAGCAAGCCAACACTAACAGAGTAAAGGTGCTTTTACACACAGCTAATGCCTGCTGTGGACCAGTAAAATACTTAATGGCCTTATCTGGAAAAGAGCGTTGTCACAGTCACAGGGGTACATCTACTCTTTCAGTGATTCATCCGAAGATTCCAATCTTCTCATCTTTGAACAATACATTCCCTGGACATTTACTCTGCATCGGGGGGCAAAGCTGACACATTTAATCCTCCCCTCTACCCTATGAACTTATCACTGCTATTACATCCTTTTCAGATGGGAAAACCGAAGGCCAAGTGAGTTGAGGAATTGAGCCAAAGTGATGTGCTTTCAGTAAGTACTTGGAACTTAGACCCTGGGGTGGTTAGGTTTAATTGTCAAGGTGACACAATCTAAAATTACCTAGGAATAAAACTTTTACTGAAGGATTATCTAGATTAGGTTGGCCTATAAGCATGTGTGTATGGAATTGTCTTGATTAACTAAAGTGGAACGACCCAGCCACTGTGGGCGGTACTACTCTCTAGGAAGAGAATTCTGTTTAAGAGTGGAAAAAAAGGAGCCAAGCATGTTGGCACATCCTCTAATCCTAGGAAGACAGAAGCAGATAGATGTCTGTGAGCTTGAGGCCAGACTGATCTACATATTGAATTCTCGTACAGCCAGAGCTACATAGTGAGACCCTGTCTATAAATAAGGAAGGAAGGAAGGAAGGAAGGAAGGAAGGAAGGAAGGAAGGAAGGAAGCCAATAGAGTGGAAAGAGGCACTGGTCTGAGAAGAGCACCTATTCACTCTTTCTTTGCTCTTGACTGCAGATGTACCTCGCTGCTTCAGCTCTCACCAACCTGACTCCCTTGCACATGCGGACTGTACCCTGGAATTGGACGCTAACATTAACAGCTTCACCATAATGAACTTTTGTCAAGTTATTAATCACCTCGAAGGAACCAAAACGGACACACTCTAACCAACCCTTTGTGAGTCTAATAGCATCCCCTTTCTTATACCCAATAAGGGCACCGTCATGTCCTAAATAAAATGCAGACCCCACTGTCCAGTGGTTTTAATACATTTTTTCTTCAAATATCACCTTGTTTAAGCTGAACTATCTCCATTTCTTTAGCTGTTCATCATGTAGGTTTCTCATTTTCCTCTTTTTGGAGACGCTTTTTCTTCCAAACTCCCTAATTTTCCTAAACATGTCAGAGTGTGACGTGGACAGATTGTATCTTTTTCTGACAAGTCCATGGGCCACAGACCAGTGCTGCAAACAGCTAAGCATTTGCTTCTGAATCCTGAATTCAGTTACGAAAATAAAACTATAATGAAATTTGCTCCCAGCTCCCGGCTCCCAGCTCTAAACACTTACTGCATGTGAGACATTAGGTAACTTTGGAGCAGAGCAGCGTCCTTGCAGCCTTCGGAATAACCAAATAGAACTCCGGCATTAAAAATATTATGATTCAACTCATAAAATGGGCCAGCAAGAAAATTCTTCAATGACCACATCCAAAGAAAATGATGTCTTGAACCTGATTTGTGTTTGCAAACTTGTGGTGAGCGCTTTCAACACAGAGCATTTCCCCAGACTTCAGAAACTGCTAATATTTCTCTTGACTTTACTTTGCCTCTGTGCCATTAAAGCCATGGCCTCTGACACACATAGGAGCTGAGGTTTGATCTCATTTTCCCTCTTGGAGTCAAGCATTGCTGCTCTTCGTGGATCTTCATTTCCCAGACCCTGAAATGTGGATGTACACTATGAAAAGTCATTATTGTTGATGGGCCGTTTTTCCAACTCCCTATATTGTAACTGGAATGGAGGTGGTTTGGAAGGGAAGAGTGTAAATATGAGTACAACCCATTCCTTTCTGAGCTGAAGAAGAAGCAAAATGGCTTCTTGCTCCTTTGTGGCCTGACAGACTCTGTGCATATATTGACTTTTAATGCATTCCTCTAAATCCATTTCACACACACACACACACACACACACACACACACACACACATGATGGTGGTGGTGGTGGTGGTGATGATGATAGGGAGAACAGAAGGAGGAAGAGGTGATGATGATGAAGGAGGAACTGTGTGGCCATGACTGAATAGAGGTACCCTGAAGATGATTCTGCCATAGGGAAGAAACAGGGCAACAAAGGAAAAAGTACTTGAGGAGAGAGATTAAGAGAGAATTCTGAAAATCAATAAGGGAATGGGACCTCTAAAGATTGGGAGATTGGTGCTATTGCTGCTGAGAATAAAATAAATGAAAGTCCCCACAGCTCCAGCCACAGAAGGACAGTTGTCACAGGCTTTCAGTCCACTTGGGGAGCCAGCATGTTTGAGAGACTCTTCTGCACCAAGAAGGAACTCACGTTGGATCTTCCTCAAACACCAGAGCCTAAGCTGCTAGACACCCATTACTAAACATTAATCCTGCTTTCGAGGCTAGCAGCCCCTAGCCTCTGCTGACACAGTGATGACTATTGAACCAGTGCCTCCCTGGTACTGGACTGAGTAGAACACAGTCCACCTACCCACAAGCAATCTGCATTCCTAGAATTAATGACTGCCATACCACAAGCAAAAAATCTACCCATACTGCCACTTCCATAGGCAGGGGCCAAGGAAGATCGCTTCCCAAGTCTGCCATCTTGAAACTGTTCCCACCCACCACTGCCACGTCTCAGCTTCCTTTGCACCTATCAGAAGCTGCGAAAGGGCCCAACCAATCCACAGCTCCAAAAATATGACTACCAGTGACACTAGAGGAGACCGACAGCACCAACCCAGCAAGAATTAAGGGAAGCAACCCCCAAACCCCAGCCCTCAGCCCTGAGACTGTAGCTGCAGGCATTAAAAGTCCCAGCATCATCCTAGTTTATCCCTAGAGACCAAGAAATGCTAAGTTCCTGTTTGCAATTCCAGAACTGTGGCTAGTGATGGCACAGTCATATCCCCGTACAGCCTGTACCATGTTCTCATACTAGCATTCCTATCAACATCCTACATCTCCAGGACAACAGCTACCAAGGCCATGGGTCCCAGCACCACTATGCCCCACCCATGAGGCTTAGTGAAGGTCTCCTCTATATCCTCCATGAGAAGAGCAACAGCAATAGACATGCTCACGTGAACAAGGCAAGGGCATGAGGGACCAGCCCTATCCAAAGAACTGAGGCAACTATGGAATGCCAGGGGTGAGGGGAAGAGTCTTCCCCAGGGAAGAGCACATCAGCAAAAGCTACTACTAAGGAGGAGACCATAACAACCACAAGCTACAAGGTTATGGGGGAAACCCTGTCCCACTATTCATCCAATAAGAGACTACTATCCAGAATATACTAATGAATTCCAAAACTTGAACCCAAAAATATCCAGCTTGTATAGAATGGTGGTGCCTAGAGAGATGACCCACTGGCTAAGAACATGTGCTACTCTCACAGAGGACCTGAGTTCAATTCCCAGCACCCACATCTGGCAGCTGACAACTGTCTGTAACTTCAGCACCAGGGGATCTAATAACCTGTTCTGGCCTCCACAGGCAACACACACACACACACACACACGCATGCATACTCACACACATGCACACACACTCTCACACATGCACATACACACAAGCACATACACATGCACACATATTCACATACATGCACACACTCACACACATGCGCACACACATGAACACTTACACACACATGCATACACACTCACACACATGCACACACACTCACACACATGCACACACACACTCACACACATGCACACACACATGCACACACACATGCACACACATGCACACACACTCACATACACACACTGCTGGTGAAAATGGAAACAAAGACACTGTTACACAGTGTGGGTGGGAATGTAAGTTAGTGCACCCATTATGGAAGACAGCATGGATACTCCTCCATGAAGAGTTACCATCCAGCAGTTCTACCTCTGGAACTCACAAAGGATGTAAAATTATTATGCAAAAATACTCACAGTCTCAATTCATTGCTATTCACAATATCCAAATTTTTAGGCCAACTACTTATCCAGCAACAGGAGGATGCAAAGAAATGAAATGTGTGTGCACACTGAAATACTATTCATCCCTAAACAGGAGTGAACTCCTTCACATTGCAGCAACATACAGTTTGAGTGCCTCATGCCAAGCAAAGAAACTCAATGCAGAAAGACAAATATCACACATTCTTGCTCATTTGTGGAAAATAAAGGGTCCATTTCATAGGCGGCTGCAATGGAATCGTGGTCATGGGAGACTGGGAAGGACAGAGGAGAGGAAGGATGGAAAGAAGCCATATAAAGAGCACAAAACAGACAGGAGGAGCTGGTGTGCTCTTTAAAGCACAGTGAGGGAACTCCTAATTAAAACGATCTGCTACACTTCGAAATGACTAGAGAATGTGAGATTCCCAACACATGAAAGTTACCAGTGTTTGGAGATGTGAGAATGCTTACTGTCCTAATTTGATGATTATCTATAATGTAACTCAATAAAGCTGTCGGAGAGACCTGATGAAGATGCATAAATATCATGTCTCAGCTTGAAAAATTAATTAAATATGCAAATATTGTTGTACAGCTTTCCCAAGCATTCTGGACTGTGTTCCACTCAACATTGATTGGGTTAAAGGCTGCACCATTTTGTTCAGGCTGCACAGTAACCCATGAGCACAGGCATACCACACACACACACACACACACACACATACACACCACACACACACACATACACATATACACATATGTACTCACATGCGTGTACACTTTGCATCTGTTACCCTTAGAGTGGCACAGGTCAGTCAATTTTACTGCCATGAAAATCCAATGAAATACAAATCCAGGGTCTCTCATGCTGATGGTGCCCTGGAGAACTTGTGATTGATGTCAAACTACTGTACATAAAGCTTTGGTGTAAGCTTAACCCTTCATCTGCCAGACAAAGCAAGCACTAAAAAAAGGGAATTTTTAAGCCAAAAAAGAAAGCGTACAGGCAATGGTCTGTTGTGGTTTTAAAGTAAGCAAGGATTTGAGGGGTGAGAAAAAGAAGCCAGATATCTTTCAATTATACTGTTACTATTATTTGAATAATAGTATTTGACTGTCTATTTGATCGTTATATCATACTTGACGCCTAACTTTCCAGTTTCCGCAGAAGAAATTCAGAAGGAAAAATAACCACTGTTGCTCTATTCCCGGCTACAAAAATCCAGAAAAGTCAGACGGAAATCAAAACATGACTGGAAGGCCTGACATCTTAAGGAATTTCTGGGGCTAAGTCACCTGCCCTCCCACCACTCTATCTTGTCCAGCGAACACTTTGGCAGAGCTGACAGTGTTTGCTTCTCCCCTTTAGCAGGGACCACACATTCCTTCCTCAGTTGCCAGCCTCTTCCTCTGTAGCTCCCTCTGCTCTCAGAACCCAGATATTGCTCCATCTCCGAGCCAAGACCACTTTTCCCCAAACCTCGGATGCAGGCCAACTTGGAAGACGGCCTGATCAAGTCAAGCTGAGCTTTGGTGAAGCAAGAAGGGAAGACAAGAAATGAAAAGAGGACATTGGAAATGGATGACCCAGTAAAGGAGCTAAGAGTGCTGGGTGGGAGAATATTTTCAGACTCACTCTTGATCACAGCCTACATCCATCAAGTTGTTCTGATCACTATATTGTTGAGCATGGCAGTGCAGACCTTTAATCCCAGCACTCAAAAGGCAGAGGCAGGTAGATCTCCATGTTGTTGAAGCCAGCCTGGTCTACATTATAGTTTCAGGCCAGCCATGGCTACAAAGCAAGACCCTGTCTCAAACACACACACACACACACACACACACACACACCCCTCACCACATTCATTATGGTTCTCTCTATGGAGAGAAATATCATAGGACCAGGCAATACTTCGGGAGTAGAATGTAAAGCCTGCTCATTTACCTGACGAGGTTCCACAGTGGTGGACAATAACAACCAACCTGTTCTTAGACCAAGTCAAGAAGAGATTGATATTTCTCACAATTAACTCACAATTAATAGTATTCCTCGCTTTCTGTATGATAAAATTGGGAAAGGGAGATTTAAAGACACACCCATTCACTTCCAAACCCAAGGAAATCAATTATCAAGGAGAAAAAAAGTCAACACCTGCACATTGTCAGCCATGTTTGAGAAGTCAAATCTGTGTCCTGTGCTCAACCTACCCAGACAGGGTAAAAAACAAATGTAACTCCACACCTACCTAGTAACTCTAGTCCTTCCTGTAAACGAAAAGCCATGAGCAGAAGCTCCCTGGCTAAATTAGTTGGAATATGAAGGTGCAGGTCAGGATGGGGAGTGTGAGTAAAATAAAAAGAAGAAAGATTGTAGTTTGTCATTACAAGGGCACAAATACGAACAATTTGCAGCCACAAATTCCATATCTGTGCTCTCTACCATCCCCAGGGCACTTCTGCTGCCCACATTGTTCAAAATGTTCTTCATTTACGATACTGAGAAGAAATGGAGGACAGACACTTACGAGGGGGCAATCCTTTCATACTTCAGAAAATGCATGTATGGTTTCTGGGGTGGGAGAGACTTTTTAGTCCGTGGAGTAACCACTGATTAAGGTGTCCACGCTCCTCTTAGCGTGGTCTGCAAGGTGGTCATGTAGCCATTGTCTGAAAAGCTGGCACCTTTGTTTACCCATGTGACAGCTAAAAGCAAGGATCTTGTTAGTTCTGTGGGAAGTAAAACAGAGGGAATTTGGATAAAATCAACATGAGAGACCGATGTCAGGTTCCAGAAGGCTTGAGTACCAGGCCCCTAGACATAGGCCCAGGATGACTCATTGGTTCCCCAGGAAACCCCCTTTCTCGGTCTTCTCCATCCTTGAGCCAAGTCTTCCTTCCTTGAGAAAGTGTCCATATGTGATACACATAAATACTCTGGCTTCCGGAGATCACACAAGAGCAAGACAATGCCTTGATCTCATGATAAAATGGGAGGGTTTTTGTATTGTGCAAAGTCCTGTGCTTTCAATTTGCTTGGATTTTGGTTGTATTCAGATTCATGCTTAGGGCCTTACATAATAATAGTGGTCTTTTTCTTCCCTAAATCCCATTTTGCAGGATTTCCCAATCTGTGTCACTGAAGAATATTTGCATCAGACTTTGTTTCCATTAACATATAGAGATGATACTTAATAATGGACTTTGTTATGACCTTTTCATACATGTACATAATGTAGCACATACACCATTATTCTCTCTTGTCCTATCCAACTCCCATAGGGCCCTGTCTTCCTTCCATGTTCCCCTCTGTCTACTTTCACAGCATCCTTTTTGAGTATCCGTATTTCTGTGTGACCCAGTTTCTTTAGGGCTGTTTATAGGAACATTGGTGAGTGTTCTCTAACAAGGGCATGGGCACCTTAACCAGTGGTTACTCCACTGACTAAAAGGTCTCTCCCACCCCAGCCACCATTAGCTGAATACAAACCCTCCTCCTTACCATGACTAGGTGTTGGTTGTCTCATCTTGAGAGGAGCATGTGTAAATAATTGCAAACTCTGTGATTTCTCCATTGGGCATTAACCTACATAGCTTGAGAAGATGGGTTATTGGTTACATGAGAAATACTAAATTATACAAAGGTAAAGAGATGTCTCTACTATGGACACTATAAATGTAGCCACAAAGGACCAGGACAGAGGGCTGGTCCTTCAGCTATTGTCTTTACTAAAGTTACTTGTTTTTAAAAGTCTGGATGCGGGTTTTATAAATGTTTAGGGATTTGGCATATTCTGCCAAATAAAATCTGAAGGCCCCATTTCTTTATTTTCCAATCACCCACATCAGCATTTTTCTTTTTATTTATGTGTCAAATGCTTATTTGGGCATTAAATACAATGAGAAAGAGGAAATGTTTTGGCAATGTTAATTAATTAATGCAATGAAGAGTTTAGTGTGTCCCTTCTGGTCTGAACCAGGGCCCTGAGCAGACCTTGGGCACTGGCTCTGCACCCACTCCTACAAGACCTGGAGGAAGCCCATCTCCCAAGTGCTTTAACATGCCCAGGATCAGAGGTGCTCTGAAACACCTAGAATTACAGGATCACAGAGGAAGATCGACTCCCAGGACACAACCAAGAGCACTGGACCTCTGACACACTCAAGATCAGAGTTGAGGCCACAACATCTTTCCCAACAGCCAACGTAACTGGGACCCCACCCCCACCCCCCACCCCCCACCCTTGAAGAAACTAGGGAAACACAAACCCCTGCCCAGCTAGAGGTGTGCTTTCCTTCCAGCTTGTACCTGTGCCCTTAGCAAACCTAGGGCTCTGGCTCCCCACCCCGTTCTGCAACACCCTGAGAAAGCTTGACTCCCAGTAGCTGTGACATGACAGGATCTCAGGAGCTTGGTCATACCAGGATTTCAGGATCCCAGAGGCAGCTTGACTCCCAGGAGCTCTGACAAACCAGGATCTCAGGATCCCAGAATCCCAGAATCATAGGATTCCAAAGACAGCTGGACTCTGAGGGGTTCTGACACAGCCAGGATCACAGGAGGGACAGGTTCCAGTCAGAGACAGCAAGAGCAGATAGCACTAGAGATAACCAGCTGTCAAGAGGCAAGTGCAAGAACATAAGAAACAGAAACCAAGTCTACCTGGCATGATCAGAACCCAGTTCTCCTACTACAGCACATCCTGGATACCCCATCACATTGGGAAAGCAAGATTTGGATTTAAAAATCACATCTCATGATGATGATACAGGACTTAAGGAAGGACATAAATAACTCCCTTAAAGAAACACAGAAGAACACAGGTAAACAGGCAGAAGTCCTTAAAGGGGAAACACAAAAATCCCTTAAAGAATTACAGGAAAAGACAATCAAACAAGGGAAGGAATTGAACAAAACCATCCAGGATCTAAAAATGGAAATAAAAACAATAAAAAAAAACACAAAGGGAGACAACCCTGGAGATAGAAAACCTAGAAAAGAGATCAGGAGTCATAGATGCAAGCATCATCAATAAGATACAAGAGATCAGAGAATCTCAGGTGCAGAAGATACCATAGAAAACATCATTGACACAACAGTCAAAGTGCAAAATGCAAAAAAAAAAAAAAAACAAAAACAAAACCTAACCCAAAACATTCATTCAATCCAGGACACAATGAGAAGACCAAACCTACGGAAAAACTTCCCTAAGGAAAGAGACGCCCATGAACAAACAAGAAGCCTACAGAACTCCAAATAGATTGGACCAAAAAAGAAACTCTTCCCATCTGTCACATAATAATCAAAAACCACAAATGCACAAAGGAAAGAAAGAATATTAAAAGCAGTAAGGGAAAAGAGCAAGTAACATGTAAAGGCAGACCTATCATAATTATACCAGACTTCTCACCAGAGACTATGAAAGCCAGACGATCCTGAGCAGATGTCATACAGACCCTAAGAGAACACATATGCCAGCACAAGCTACTATATCTAGCAAAACTCTCAATTACCATACATGGAGAACCGAGATATTCCATGACAAAACCAAATTTATACAATATCTTTCTACAAATCCAGCCCTACAAAGGATAATAGATGGAAAACTTTGACACAGGTGAGGAAACTACACCCTAGGAAAAGCAAGAAAGTAATCTTCTTTCAACAAGTCCATATGTAATTCCACCACTAACAAAAAAAAAAAAACAGGAAACAACAATCACTTTTCCTAAATATCTCTTAACATCAATGGGTTTAATTCACCAATATAAAGATATAGACTGGGTTTAGGGATTTAGCTCAGTGGTAGAGCGCTTGCCTAGCAAGCACAAGGCCTTGGGTTCAGTCCTCAGCTCTGAAAAAAAGAAAAAAAAAAAGATATAGACTAACAGACTGGATACATAAACAGGACCCAGAATTTTGCTGCATTCAGGAAATGCATCTTAGCCACAAAGACAGCCACTACCTCAGAGTAAAAGACTGGAAAAAACTTTCCCAACAAATGGTCCCAACAAACAAGCTGGAATAGTCATTCTAATATTGAGTAAAACCAACTTTTAACCAAAAGTTATCAAAAAAGATAAGAAAAGACACTTTATACACATCGAAGGACAAAATCTACCAAGATGAACTATCAATTCTGAACATCTATGCTCCAAAGGCAAGGGTACACACATTCATAAAAGAAACTTTACTAAAGCTCAAAGCACACATAGCACCTCACAAAATAATAGTGGGAGACTTCAATACCCCACTCTCATCAATGGACAGATCATGGAAACAGAAAATAAACAGAGACATAGTGAAACTAACAAAGTTATGACCCACATGGATTTAACAAATATCTATAAAACATTTCATCCTAAAACAAAAGAATATACCTTCTTGGGGATAGGGGGATGTTTGCCTGGAAACCGGGAAAGGGAATAACACTCAAAATGTATATAAGAAATACTCAAGTTAATAAAAAAAAAAGAAAGAAAAAAAAAGAATATACCTTCTTCTCAGCACCTCATGGTACCTTCTCCAAAATTGACCATATAATCAGTCACAAAACAGGAAAGAAGATTGAAATAATCCTTTGCATCCTATCAGATCACCATGGACTAAGTCTGGTCTTCAATAACAACAAAAACAACAGAAAGCCCACATACACATGTAAGCTGAACAATGCTCTCCTCAATGATAACTTGGTCAAAGAAGAAATAAAAAAAGAAATTAAAGACTTTTTAGAATTTAATGAAACTGAAGGCACAACATATCAAAACTTAAGGGACACAATGAAAGCAGTGCTAAAAGAAAACCTCATAGCTCTGAGTGCCTCCAAAAAAAAACTGGAGAGAGCATACACCAGCAGCTCGACAGCACACCTGAAAGCTCTAGAACAAAAAGAAGCAAATGCACCCAAGAGAGTAGATGGCAGGAAATAATCAAACTCAGGGCTGAAATCAACCAAGTAAAAACAACAAGAACTATATAAAGAATTAACAAAATCAGGGGCTGGTTCTTTAAGAAAAACAACATGATAGATAAACCCTTACCCAGACTAACCAGAAGGCAGAGACAGTATCCAAATTAACAAAATCAGAAATGAAAAGGGCTACATAACAACAGAAACTGAGGAAATTCAAAAAAATTATCAGATCCTACTAAAAAAGCTTATACTCAACAAAACTCAAAAATCTGGAAGAAATGGACAATTTTCTAGACAGATACCAGATACCAAAGTTAAATCAGGATCACATAAACCATCAAAACAGTCCCATGATTCCTAAAGTAATAAAAACATTAAAAGTCATTAAAAGTCTCCCAACCAAAAAAAAAGCCTAGGACAAGATGGGCTTAGTGCAGAATTCTATCAGATCTTCAAAGAAGAACTAATACCAATACTCTTCAAACTATTCCACAAAATAGAACCAGAGGGAACACTATCCAATTTGTTCTATGAAGCCACAATTATGTTTATACCTAAACGACACAAAGACCCAACAAAGATAGAGAACTTCAGACCAATTTCTCTTATGGATATCAATGCAAAAATACTCAATTAAATTCATGAAAACTGAATCCAAGAACACATCAAAACAATCATTCACCATGATTGTGTAAGCCTCATCCCAGGGATAGAGGGATGGTTCAATATATGGAAATTCATCAACGTAATCCACTATATAAACAAACTCAAAGAAAAAAATCACATGATCATCTCATTAATTGCTGAGAAAGCATTTGACAAAATAAAACACCCCTTCATGATAAAACTCTTGGAAAGATCAGGAATTCAAGGCCCATACCTAAGCATAGTAAAAAGCAATAAACAGCAAACCAGAACTCTACATCAAACTAAAGGGAGAGAAACTTGAAGCAATCCCACTAAAATCAGGGACCAGACAAGCTTCCCACTCTCTCCCTCTTTATTTAATATAGTACTTGAAGTCCTAGCCAGAGCAATTAGAAAACAAAAGGAGGTCAAAGAGATACAAATTAGAAAGGGAGAAGTCAAAATATCACTATTTGCAGATAATATGCCTGTATACTTAAGTGACCCCAAAAATTCAATCAGAGAACTCGTACAGCTGATAAACAACATCAGCAAAGTGGCTGGATGTAAAATTAACTCAAACAAATCAGTAGCCTTCCTCTACTCAAAGGATGAACAGACTGAGAAAGAAATTAGTGAAATAACACTGTTCACAATAGTCACAAATAATTTCAAAAACCTTGGTGTGACACTAACCAAGCAAGTGAAAGATCTGTGTGACAAGAACTTCAAGTCTCTGAAGAAAGAAATCAAAGATCTCAGAAAATGGAAAGACTACCATGCTCATAGACTGACAGGATTAATATAGTAAATATGGCCATCTTGCCAAAAGCAATCTACAGATTCAATGCAATCCCCATCAAAATTACAACTATTTTTTACAGTGTTAGAAAGAGCAATGCTCAAATTCATTTGGAATAACAAAAACCCAGGAGAATGAATATTCTCAACAATAAAAATCTTCTATGGAAATCAACATCCCTGACCTCAAGCTGTATTGCAGAACAATCGTGGTAAAAACAAACAAACAAACAAACAAACAAAAAAACCTATATGGTATTGATACAGAGACAGGTAGGTAGATCAACGGAATAGAATTCATTTCAAAAATGAACCCACACACCTATGGTCACTTGATCTTTGACAAGGAGCTAAAACCATCCATTGGAAAAAGACAGCATTTCAACAAATGATACTGGTTCAATTGGCAGTCAGCATGTAAAAGAATACAAATTGACCCCTCTATCTTGTTGTACAAAGCTCAAATCCAAGTGGATCAAGGACCCTCCACATAAAACCAGATACAGTGAAACTAATAGAAGAGAAAGTGGATAAGAGCCTCAAACACATGGACACAGGGGAAAATTTCCTGAACAGAACACCAATGGCCTATGCTGTAAGATCAAAAATCGACAAATGGGACATGATAAAATTGCAAAGATTCTGTAAGGCAAAGAACACTGTCATTAGGATAAAATGGCAACCAACATATTGAGAAAAGATCTTTACCAATCATACATCTGATAGAGAGTTAATATCCAATATATACAAAAAACTCAAGAAGCTAGACTCCAGAGAACCAAATAACCCTATTAAAAAATGGGGTACAGAGCTAAATAAAGAATTCTCAATTGAGCAATATCAAATGGCCAAGAAGCACCTAAAGAAATGTTCAACATCTTAAGTCATCAGGGAAATGCAAATCAAAACAACCCTGAGATTCCACCTCACACCAGTCAGAATGGCTAAGATAAAAACTCAGATGACAGCAGATGCTGGCGAGGATGTGGAGAAAGAGGAACATTCCTCCATTGTTGGTGAGATTGCAAACTGGTACAACCACTCTGGAAATTAGTTGGAGGTTCCTCAGAAAATTGGACATTGAACTACCTGAGGACCCAGCTATACCTCTCTTGGGCATATACCCAAAAGATGCTCCAACATATAACAAGGACACGTGCTCCACTATGTTCATAGCAGCCTTATTTATAATAGCTAGAAACTGGAAACAACCCAGATGTCCTTCAACAGAGGAATGGATACAGAAAATGTGGTACATTTATACAATGGAGTACTACTCAGCTATTAAAAACAATGACTTCATGAAATTCTTAGGCAAATGGATAGAACTAGAAAATATCATCCTGAGTGAGGTAACCCAATCACAAAAGAACACACATGATATGTACTCACTGATAAGTGGATATTAGCCCAAAAACTCGGAATACCCAAGATATAATTACAGACCACATGAAGCTCAAGAAGAAGAAAGACCAAAGTGTGGATGGTTTAGTTCTTCTCAGAACGGGGAACAAAATACTCACAGGAGCAAATATGGAGATAAAGTGTGGAGCAGAGACTGAAGGAAAGGCCATCCAGAGATGGCCACACATGGGGACCCATCCCACATGCAGTCACCAAACCCAGACACTATTGGGGATGGCAAGAGGTGCTTGCTAACAGGAGCCTGATATAGCTGTATCCCGAGAGGCTCTGCCAGAGCCTGACAAATACAGAGGCGGATGCTCACAGCCAACCATTGAACTGAGAACAGGGTCCCCAATGGAGGAGTTAGAGAAAAGACTGAAGAAGCTGAAGGGCTTTGCATCCCCATAGGAAGAACAACAATATCAACCAACCAGACACCTCAGAGTTCCCAGGGACTAAATCACCAACCAAAGAGTACACACGGAGGGACCCATAGCTCCACCTCCATATTTAGCAGAGGATGGCATTGTCGGGCATCAGTTGTTAAGAGAGGGCCTTGGTTCTGTGAAGGCTGAGTGCCTCAGTGTAGGTGAAGGCCAGGGCGAGGAGGTGGGAGGGAAGGGGTGGGTGGGTGAAGAAGCACCCTTATGGAGGCAGCCCGTGGGGAAATGGGATAAGACATTTCCAGAGGGGAAACCGGTTAGAAATGTAGAGTAAGAAAATATTCAATAAAAGAATGAAAAAAAGAGTTTAGTGTGCATCACTGTACCCCATAGGTCCCATGTACCCCATGATAGTCATTGCCCAGTGGGGCAGGCAGTGTGTATTCAGCAGCCTGGAGCTTATGCAGCCATAGACTCAGCCCCTGAACATCCTACCTGGCTTCTGGATCCCCCTGGCTCTGTGCAATGATGGAGGCCTGAGATGAAGACCACTTAGGTCCATGATGCCACTGAGGCCGTGTATGACGTGTTGGTCAGTGGTCCTGATGTAGCCAGGGACCAAGTTGATGTCCATGGCCCACATTGCCATCAAATGCCATTAGGATGTTTGTGGTCTATATTGTGGCTTGAAGCTATATTAATATCTGTGGGCCATGCTGCCATGGGGAGCCACATTGACGTGAGTGGCCTGCGATGCTACCTGAGGCCATGGTCATGTCTGTGGTTCTGGATGCCTCCGAGGGCCTTGCTTGGGGCCATATTCGTGACCTGTGCTGTTGTCAGAAACCATTCGGAAGCTCATTATCTATGCTTCTATGACCATAAAGAGCAAGGAGACCACTTGGGCCATGAAATGGTGATGATCGTAGATGCACAGTTGAGAGAGGAGGACATGGAAGGCTTCTTTGACAACTCCCACCCCTACTCCCATCCCTCTCCCAAAAAGTCACACCATAAAAAGGAAACCATCAAAACAAACTCTTAAAATTTGTGATGCGGATACTAAAGTGAAGTTTTCCACAACTGATGGCTTTTGGTAGGGGTTCGGGCCGAGAAGGACCTGATTTTCTTTAGAGGGCTGGCCACTGGGAGTTTGACCATGCTCCATTGAGCATATGGACAACACAAACTGGACTTGTTTTTATTATTATTTGGGGTGGGGGAGTCACAAGGAGGTGGACATGGAAAGACAGGGACGTGAGAGTGATCAGGGCGTATGATCTGAAATTCCCAAGGAATCAATAAAAATATTATTTATGGGGGAAATGGAAGTAACCAGACCACTGGGTTAATGGCCCCACCAGTATCTGTTTCTTTCCCCCGATTCCTACCTGACCATCTCTCATCTTTGTTATGGAGCAGCAGTTTCAAGTTAACCAAGTTAACTGGTTAATTCCAACTGCTCTCCAGGCACAAACAACACAGAAGATAGAACAAATGAACAGAACCTAGGGATTTTTCCAGTAGTTTCATTGGCTGAAATTTCAGGGACCTCCTACTAACTCCAGGCAAGTTTAAAAATATATTTTAGCGGGCCCATGGATGGTGCGAGCAAAGATAAATGTTTTGAGACAAGCTCTCACTGGGTAGCCCTGGTTGGACTAGAACTTCGTAGACTATCCATAGTTGAAGCTGACCTTGAATTCACAGGGATCCGGACCCTGCCTCTGCCTTGAGATTGCTGGAACTAAAGGCATGCACCACCAAGTTGAATTTCTTCAATACAAAAAATATCTGAGTGGATTTCGACATGTGATACACGTTGTCTCGTGCAGGCTCCTCCCTTATCTGCAAGGGTCAGAGAAACCTATAGTTAATAGCAATCATATTTTGGCTGGGCGATGGTGGTGCACGCCTTGAATCCCAGCAATCGGGAGGCAGAGGCAGGCTGACCTCTGAGTTTGAAGCCAGCATCATCTACAGAGTGAGCTTCAAGACTGCACCAGGAAACCCTGTCTCAGAAAAGCAAAAATAAAGAAAAATAGTCATCCTGTTTCTCGAGTACATTGATTTCCTTCTAGCTCACTTCCTATTTATCACACTTCCAACCCAAAAAAAGACTAGTGCAGTTTCCTTCACAGCTTACTTCTGTCATGAAACTCCTACTTCTTTATACAGCAGTAAAATAAGTGTGTGAAGGAGAGCCATGAAAGATTTGAAGTCTCCGTCTTTTTTTCCGTTAAAAAAAAAAAAAAAAACGGCAGCTTGCTTCTGTTTCTGTTCGAACTGTTGCCAGCAAAAGCAATTGTTCACCCCGGCAGAGGTCCAACCCACCACAGCGTGATAGAGTGTGGATAGAACACCATTTATCATACCCCGACACCTATTTTCTTATGCTCACAGAGCTGGCTGACAACCTTGACCTCTTTTACAGCTGTGGCCTCCATACTTCACGGCATTAACTTCTGTCCATCTTCAAAGCACATAAAAATACAGGTAAGAGCTGATAATGCGGACCAGTGTTCCCTTACAGTCACGGCCCTTTACTTGAGTGTGTGTGTTCATTGGCATATACGGTGGCCACTGCCTTCTTATCCTACGGAAGAACGAACAGACTTCTCGCTGAGGTCTTAATGTTCTCCTGGACTCCTCTGTACCCCCCAAAAGGCACTTCCACTCCTTCTTTTTCTTGGCCTATTTTTTTGAGAAATATATTTTAGCTATCAATATTGTACCTTCCTCTCCTCCTCCCTCTCCTCCTCCTTCTCCTCCTCCTTCTCTTCCTCCCTCTCCTCTTCCTCCTCCTTCTCCTTCTCCTCTTCTTTCTCTTCTCTCTCTCTCTCTCTCTCTCTCTCTCTCTCTCTCTCTCTCTCTCCTCCCCCTCCCTCCTCCTTCCTCTCTCTCCCTCCTCCTCCCTGTCTCTGATACATGATATTAATACCTGCTATTAAGCTTAGAACTTGTTATGTAGCACAGGTTAGCCTTCAACTAGGAGCAATTCTCCTGCCTACTCCTTTTCCTGATGACTTATGACAGACAAACATCTCCATGTCTGACTACACTACACACCATCCCCTTTTCTTTCAAGCTGGCTGGGAAGATGAGACAAGCTATGTCTTCTTTTTATCCTTTCTTTTCTGTGTGTCATTTGTTTTTGTTTGGTTTCCTGACATAGGGCCTTCCTGTGTATCCTAGTCTAACCTGGAGCTCTTTATGTGTCCCCCGCTAGCCTAGACCTAGAGATCCTCCCACTCCACTCCGCATTTGCTGCCCCATCTGGCATTAGTAGGTGGAACCTGTGCTGGGTACTCGATTTGACCAGATTCTTATTTCTATGGAGCTCAAGATGACTGCGTCCTCTCCAAAGGCAATGCTTTTGACAACTATCCATGGAGAATACTTCGAAGTACCGTTGACCAAAAACAATCTAATTCAAATGACCTATAAAAGTGCTTGCCTAACAAGCCACCTTGTAAACATTTTGTTTACACCCATAACCACGTGCGACTGTCAACACTGGACAGAGGGGCTTGATTTTGTGATGGGCAGAAGTTACTGCAAAGACTTACAAGTGATCAGAGTAAAAACAATAAATGCTTATCCCCAAATGGGATTTTTAAATTACCCCCCAAATGCTCAGGGAACATCCTGCAAGAGGAGTCACGAAGACTGGAAAGTCTGTGGGAGGGAACAGAAAGCTATAGTAGAGCTCTCTTCTAGGCACGGCCTAGCAGTTGGCTTCCTGGATTTTCAGCAGCTGTGATTACAAGCACAAGATCTGCACAAGATTAGGCCTGTCAATAAAAGGGGGAGAGCCCTTCCCTCCCTGCAGATAGACATGCGGTTAATGGGGACGTTTTCTTCAGTAGGGTAGCCATTGGTAATGTGTCTATGCTATTACAATGAACATTTCACCTGTGCTTCTGCAAATGCACAAATGACCCTCGTTAAATTCAGTGCCCACTAAAAAGGAGGAAAGAGAGAATAAGACAAAGGGGCGGGGGAGGAGGAAGGCAGAGGGAAGACACAGGAGGTGCAGGAGAAAAGGAGGAGAAACCAGACAATGAGAGAGGTACTGGCTGGGAGGAAGAAAGGCACAGGTCGAGGTGGCAAAGCCCAGAAAAGAGCTTCAAGTGTACATGATCAAAATAGTTCATATGCATGTATAAAATACCATAATAGCCCACTAATGGCTATAACTAATACATGTAAATCAGAACTAAAAAGCGAAAAAGTGCTTTCTTCCTGGTGCTCAACCACAGAGAAATGGTTTAGTGCACCAAATCTGATGTATTACCACACTGCCATGTAAAATGATACTGAAAGCACTTTAACAAAATGAGGAAACCTTTGTACTTTATTAAGAAGATGACAACTTGAAAAATATGGAGTTGTTAACAGACAAAACTGGCGAGTGGTGTTTTATTAAAAGTAGCCGTGTGGAGGGCCGGTGATTTCTTTTGCTTTTGATTGTGGTTGAGACAACGTTTCACTGTGTAGCTCTGACGGCTTAAACTCCCATGTAGACCGGGCTGTCCGGGACCAGCCTCTGCTTCCCAAGTGGGATTAAAGTTGTGTGCCACCATTGTTTTAATCCCTTAAATTTTTTGTATTGTTCGACTGTTCTTTACTGTCCGTCCTACAATTGGGGCAATTTTACAAAGATGGCAAATAGAGTTTTTAATGAGGAAATCGTCTTGCTTTCAGCACCTTCTGTCTTCATTTTCAATTTGCTTTGTTCTCTTTGCACACTCAGGCAAGCAGAAATGACAGCCAGGGACAGGGGACCCAGCCGCAGCTGAGCATGGTACTCCACAGTTGTGCCCAGCACTTGCCTGGGTCCCGCACATACAACTGTCTGCTTAGGAGACAAAGTGTTCTTTGTTCTTCCCCACGACTGCTGCTGCGTCCTTCCAACAACCCCACAGACTTACAGACCTTTTGCCACCCACGACTCGAGAATAATTTCTTCTTGCCATTGGCATTAGAACGTGTGGCTGGACCATCATTTCTTAAACTGTGGTGCGAACCTTAAGTTCCCATGGCTCTTGGTACTGAAAGTGGCATCCCTCTGATGAGCTGTATCCCAGTGGTCCCTCGGTGTGAACGGTGCCAGCCATGGCTCACTCTGTCCTCCTGGTTACCTTTGTCTGAATTTTTTTTTCCAACCTTTTGTAGCGAGGTTAGAAGGGGAAGGGGTGGGTTTCATTGGACACTGAGAGGGAGGTTCCTGTAACACCCACGTAAAGGGGATGAGGGAAAGCCAAAGCAAGCAGAGGGATTTAACACCGGCTGGAACCCAACCAGGAAAGAAGTTAACACCCTAGGCTTTCCATGAACTTCCCTACCAGGAGTCATTGGCCGGAGGGGCCTTCACGACCAGAAATTATTGCAACCTGGTTTCAAGCTGGCTGGAAAGATGAGACAAGCTATGCCTAACAGGAGAGATTCATCGATTCATGAACGACCACATTTCAACAGTTCGAGCTTACTTTGTGGGTGTAAATGCATTAGTAAAACCCAAAACCACAAACCTAGGAGCAATAGAAAAATAAAATTTAAAAAAAAAAAAAAAAAAAGAGCCCTGGATAGAAAGCTTTACTTTCGGAATTATCCTCATTTTCCTCTGAGCAGCTGGGAGGATGAAAATAAAGACGCCACGGGAAACCTCATAAACCCGGGGCTCTGGAAGGACTGGGTCACACTCTGCTGGGAAGGACGGCATGGTTCCCAGGTCCACTGAGAACTTGCTTTCTGTGATGTTTTGGGAAGTAAATCCAGGGAGAAACGTCCTTCTCAACCCTCATCCGGACTCATTCACCTCAGCTTCAAGGTCTCTCAGACACAGCCATCACCAAACCACCTTTGAACCAAAAAGGGGGGCTTAGTAGACCTCCTCCTTCAAAACAGCTGGCCAAGCAGGAGGAATAAGCCGGGAACCCCAATTTGCATGACTTGGAACCTTAAAGTAAATAAACATCCAGGAAAAGCTCAAGGCCCTTAGTCAACTCTCTGACTACGAGTTATCGATTTCTTTCCTCAAGAATTGTTATTTTCCCTCGTTGTGAGTTAATTGTGTTCCTCCCTCTCAAATCCATCGGTTGGGTCTCTAAACGCTAACACTTTGCTTAGATAAAGGGTTGTTACAGATACGGAGGGTAAAGATGAAGTCATACTATATGATATAATGATATAAAGATGATGTCTGTTATAATAACCGGAGTCTTCATAAAAACAGGAAATTTGGGCACAGTGAAAAGTGAGACCTTTGATGACAAAGGCAGAAATCGGGGTGAAGCACCCTCAAACCAAGATTACAAGGACCGTGAGGAAATGTCAGAAACCAGAAGAGATAAGGATTCTCTCCTACAGGAGGAAGGGTGACCTGCTGGCAACCTGATTTCAAGTTTTTAGTCTCGGGAATGTACCAGGTCCAAAACACATCTGTGTCTTTCCAGACCATCAGAATTTATTAAGTAACAATAAATAGAGTACATGAGGTTTGGGGCAGCAGAGTGCTGAGTAGTTCTGGTTCTCTTGAAAGCTGAGCAAGGAAAACAAATTATCTGGTTCTAATATTGTTTTAAGTTATTACATGTATGTAGTTGTGTCTATGCGTGTGTGTGTATGTGTTGGGCACATGTGTGTCACAGAGCATGACATGTGGAGGTCAAAGAACAATTTGCGGGAGTTGACGCCCGCATCCCTCCATGTGTGTAGTCAGATTTGGCAAAGATCACCTTTACTCGCTAACCTTTACTCTAGCACCCCAATACTACCTATTAATATCAATTCCCAGGTCCTACATACACTTCTCAGGTTATATATCACACATTAACCATATTAACAATCACCTATATTATGTTTATCTGTATGAATTATGTGTGTATGTATATACAGACGTGTATATGTATGCATGTATATATGAGCGTATGCATGTGTGCATGCATGTGTCAGAGTGCTATAAATGGGTAAAGAGCCTAAAGCAGAGTTCAGAGAGTTCCTAAAATGTACCAAGCACCTGAAGGAGATTGAAACAAGGTCTCTGTGGGAATAAAATAGCAAATTCTCCTGCAATTTTGCTGGCCTCCTCTGTGCAGCCAAGACACAGGTCAGGGTTGAACTGGGCCTGGGCGTCAAGTTGAGACCATGGAGACCCACAGAGGCAGAGGTTGTGGCTGGGCCAGAAGGAAGACTGAGCAGACAAATAGATGGTGAGTCCAGAGGGACAAATGGGCAAGTGGGTGGGTGACAGCCTAAGTCACCAACAGTGAGCACAGAGTTGAGCTAAAGACCTGGGACAGGAGGAGGTCCCCTGCTCATCAGTTCCAAAACATGCACTGGTTGGTCAGAGGAGAGGTCAGTGCTAAGCGTCCTCCTCTTGATGGGGTCCAGGTGAGGGAGCTACACCACTCTTCTTGGACTGGCATGTGGCATGAGTTCTCAGGCCTGTTTCTCCTGGTATGACATCAGCACACCTGTGTGCTCAGATGGTTCTTTAGTAAGTGTACAGGCTACCCTTTTACTTTGAGGAATAAGTTGGTTGTCAGTCTGGACCTCGAGGGTTTATGTGCCTACCAAGAAACACAGTCATCAAATAGGCTCAAAGGCCCTTTGTAAAATGGAGTCTCTCAAGGTACCACACCGCCAACACAAAACAAAACAAACACCTGTTTTACACACAATGGAGTGACTTAGAGCAGGATACATCCTTATTTTAACGATTTTAACACCTTTCTGCAACTGTACTATAATAAATTTCTGTTAGTTATTTGTCTCTTAATCTTTGTTATTTTGTTCTAGCCGTGTGCTGTAGGCTTGCCCAGCTGTTGGCCATCAAGGAAAAGCTGTGACTTGGGACCTATCATCATAGTAATTGAAGTCAGCCTACTAGCAAGGTGGCAGCTAGCTCTAAGGAAATGCTAAGGGAACTGGAAAAATTTCCCCCTCACCATCTGACTACCCAATTGTACTTGATCTTGAGAGATAAAAGACTGGCTGAAGGCAGGATTCTATGAGGCAGCTTCTATGAATTAATTATCTACCATGCAAAGGGTTTGTGTCCACCCCTACTCCTGATAGAACTCCACACCTGTAAGTCAACATGATAAACCCATCGGGTCATCCAGCTTATCCAGCTAGGCTTCTTGAAATTGTTGTTTCGGTTTGTCATTGATGCCCTATGTGAGGTCATTAAACTTTTGTTCCCATAACCCCCGAGAAAAGTAACTAAAGACAGCCTAGGAAGCTACCCTGGTAACTGCCTTAGTTACAGTGTCATTTCTGTGAAGTGACACCATGACCAAGGCAACTCTTATAAAGGACAGCATTTAATTGGGGCTGGCTTGCAGTTTCAGAGGTTCAGTCCACTGTCACCATGAAAGCCTGGCAGTCGGACATGATGCTAGAGGAGACAAGAGTTCTACATCTGGATCCAAAGGCAGCCAGAAGGAGGCTGTCTTCCACAGGCAGCCAGGAAAAAGATCTCTTCCTGGGAGGAGCTTAAGCATAGCACCTCAAAGCCCACCCACACAGGGATACACTTCCTCCAACAAGGCCATGCCTACTACAAGGCCACACCTCCTGATAGTGCCACTTCCCATGGGCCAAGCATATTCAAACCACCATAGTGACCTACTGCTGAACTTATTTTGATGATCTGTCCTCAGACATACTTGTAGTAACAAATGGAGGAGGGTGGCAAGTTGATAACTTACTTCAATTGAAAATAAACTTCAATGCTTGAGAGAAACTTCAACAAGACTTCTCAAATAACTAATTAATGAGGGAGCTAGTAATATATAAAAAGGAAAGTCCAAAAGGGAATGGAAATACAGATGCAAGGCTACAAATACCAAGTGAAGTGTCTGTGACACTCAGGGAGAGCCGAGTGTAAGCCAGTCTCCGTGGCACAGACTTCGAATCTCTTCACTTGGGGAGGGAGGGTGCCTGCCCCGCCTCCTTGTAGGTTCTAGGAATCCATCCATCCTCATGTTTGCCTGGCAAGTGTTTCACCCAGTGAGCCATCTCCCGAGCTCATTTCTACTCTTTACTTCCTTATCTGCACTTATGAATAGGACTACAGTAATCTGCGGACACATCCTCATTCATTCTCTGACTGGCTTCAAACAATCCTGAAGAAAAAGTAAATGTGACAAACACTGTTAAATATCAGGAGCTTTATGAACCCCAGTGATGTAGGATGACTTTTGATCTTCTTTCTTTTTAGACTTATTTATTATATATGAGTACACTGTCGCTATCCTCAGACACACCAGAAGAGGGCATCATATCCCATTACAGATGGTTGTGAGCCACCATGTGATTGCTGGGAATTGAACTCAGGACCTCTGGAAGAGCAGTTGGTGCTCTTAACCGCTGAGCCATCTCTCCAGCCTGCTTTTAACTGATGTGTGTTATGTATATGAGTGTTTTGCCTGCTTGCATTCAAGTATATAGAGGCCAGAAGAGGGCATCGTAATCCCTGAAACTGAAATCATAGGTGCCTATTAGTTCCCATGTGAATGCTGGGAATTGAAGCCAGCTCCTCGAAAAGAACAACTACTGAGGGTGGAGTGATGGCTCAGCCTTTAAGAAAACTGACTGCTCTTTTTTGCTCTTTTTTACATGAATGTTGCCCAAAGAGGGAGTCATTTACTTGGCTAGAGTTAAGCCAGAAAAACAGGTCTGAGGTTGCTTTTGTTCTGTCACTCAAATATAATTAATTTATGCAGTGTGTGGGTTCTTAATATGGCCACTGAGAGGCCATGGAGACATCCTGGCCCACGTTTCCTGCTCAAAGAGCTCAACGGACCCAGGAAGATGGAGAAGCATAATCCAGTCAGAATCTGGCAGAGAGGAAATGAGATTCTTGTCTTGCAAGGATTTGGGTAAAAAAAAAAATTTAAGAGTTTGTAAGTAGAAGCTGGCTACAGGGTGAGGCCCTCTCTCAAAATAAACAGAACGAAAACAAAGGAAAGAGTAACTCAAGCAAGAGAGTAATTGATTTAGGAGGCTGCCATCTTTACAGGCCAAAAACGTTCTGTTTTCTTTCCTGGTTGTTGTTGCTTTGTTTTGTTTTGTTTTGAAATCTTTTACTAGTTGTAGAGTAGAATGCACCAAACTCTTCACTTGAGTTCCAGTTGAAACCTTTTCCAAGTAATACTTTCATAGCATTTTTGTTTTCTATGCTGTAAAACAAACCCAAGACCTTAGTGCATGCCAGGCAAGTGCTCTACCACTATGCTACGTCCTACTCCTTCAAACAGTGCCTTCAAATGAATACGACGAGAGACTAGTTTCGGTGGTTGTCTTCATTGGGGTTGTAGTGCTGTGAAGAGACACTGTGACCATGTCAACTCTCATAAAGGGAAACATTTAATTGGGGCTCATTTACAGTTTCAGAGGTCTAGTCCATGATCATCATGGCAGGAAGCATGGTGGTGCTGGAGAAGGAGCTGAGAGGTCAACATCTTGACCCACACACTATGTGCCACTCTGAGAATACCTTGAGCTTATATGAGACCTCAAAGCCTGCCTATACAGTGATACTCTTCCTCCAACAAGGCCACAACTACTCCAACAAGGCCACACCTCCTAATAGTGGCATTCAAACACGTGAGCCTATGGAGACCATTCCTATTCAAACCACCAGAGTGGTCAAATGGAAATTCAGAAAAAAATTAAATTAAATATATTAGAATAATGGGCTGGAGAGATGGCTCAAAGGTTAAGAGCACTGACTGCTTTTCCAGAGGTCCTGAGTTTAATTCCCAGCAACCACATGGTGGCTCACAATCATCTGTAACGGGATTCAATGCCCTCTTCTGGTGTGTCTGAAGATAGCAACCAGTGTACTCATAAATAAAATAAATAAATCTTAAAAAAAGAAAAAAAGAGCAGCCAGTGCTCTTAGCCATATCTTTTTCTGTGTGGCAGTATTACCGAAAACATAGTGAAGAGATACAAGAAGTAAAATGAATGGAGAAAAGAACGGGTAAAATTGCTTTAAATCAAGTTACATCCAGATGTGCTCATCTGATGGGAAACAAAAGCTTTCAACAAGAACTGTAGGGCAGATGGTAGCAACTGTAAGGAGTGGGCACTGATGGTCCATTGGGTAAAGTACTTGCTGCACAAGTACAAAGACCAGAGTTCAAATCCCTAGCACCCACATAGAAGCCCTACCTGTAAGCCCAGCCTGGGGAGACTGAAACAGGAAGTCTCTGGAGTAAACATGGTGGCTCACAACCATCTCTAATGGGATCTGATGCCCTCGTCTGGTGTGTCTGAAAACAGTTACAGTGGACTTATATAAAATAAATGAATAAATCTTTAAAAAAAAAAAAAACTGCCAAAGCCAGTGAAGTGAACCTAGCCACAGATTATCCCCAGGAGTCCCGTGTTGCTGCCTCTGTGTCCCAAGCCCATGTCTCCAGAACTTTAATTTACCTCTGTTTCCGTTTGATTTCTGTTGCTGCGATAAATATCACAACCGGAAACAACTTAGGAGAGAAAGGGATTCATTTGCCATATAGAAAGAAACCAGGGTCAGAACCAAAAGAAAAATGGTAAAGGAATGCTGTTCGCTGGCTTGCTTCCCCAACATGCTTGGCCATTGTGGTGGTTTGAATGAAAATGGCCGCCATAGGCTCATAGGAAGCGGCACCATTTGGAGAAGGAGTGTTGGGGTGGGTGTGGCCATGTTGGAGGAACCGTGACAGCGGCAGTGGCCTTGGGATTTCAGAAGCCCAAGTCAGGCACAACAGCTCGCTCTCTTTTCCTGCTGCCTGCTGATCCCAGTGTAGAACTCTCGGCGGCTTCTCCAGCACCATGTCTGCCTACGTGCCACCCTGCGTCCCCGACCGCAATGGACTAAACCTCTGAGTGTACGCCAGCCCCAATTAAATGCTTTCTTTGTAATAGTCGCCGTGGCTATGGTGTCACTTTATAGCAGTAGAGCACTGACTAAGACAGCCATCTTTCTAACATGGGCCAGGCCTACCCGTCCAGACATGGCCCCGTTCACAGTGGGCTCCATCTTCCCACATCAATTAGCAATTAATAAAATGCTCCCACAATCTGATGGAAGCAATTCCTCCACGAGATTCTGCCGTCACAATTTCACACACACACACACACACACACACACACAGGTTTGAATCAAATTGATGAGAAAAAAACAAACTATGACACCCTCTCATCTCCTTAAAACATCCTCAAGTTCCTGTTCACTCCTGTTTCTTTTCCTCCCTCACACGTGAGGTGTGGCTCAAGCCCAAAGCGGTGTGTTTGAGACAAACCAGATCTATGCTGATACTTTTAAGGGCTCTCTCAAGACTGAGGCCCACAAGAGTAGGACAGCACTGAAGCTACCTGGCCTACTTGCCCCTCTCTTCAAACCCTGCTTTCATCAGCTCTACAGTGACATCATTGGACCCACCCGATACAATCCTTCACAGGCTTCTGTAGGCCTTTCCCTCCCATGCTAGCTAGTTGGGCACAACATTAACAAGACACTACTTCACATATCCACGGGACAATGAGGTAGCGGTCACCTCTGCATATCCTTCACATGAATGAATGTAAGGTCTGCCATTAATGCTTCTGTCCCAGAATGCCAGCCTCTTTCCATGAGTGCAGCCATTCAGATTGTCATCTTTAAGCTGTTTCTTCAGACCGTGAGCCCATTTGTTTTCATTAACAGTCTTTCTTCCTATAGATGCCTGTGTCTTGGCAATGCTGTATCTTTTTGTCTTCTGTGCTGGCTAATTTTATGTCGACTTGACACAAGCTACAGTTGTTTGAACGGAGGGACCCTCAATTAAGAAAATGTCTCCATAAGATCTGGCTGTAAGGCATTTTATTAATTAGTGATTGGTCGGGGAAGGCTAAGCCCATTGTGGGTGGTCCATCCCTGAGCTGGAGGTCCTGGGTTCTATAAGAAAACAGGCTGAGCAAGCCACGGTGAGCAAGCCAGTAAGCAGCACCCCTCCATGTCCTCTGCAAGAGCTCCTGTCACTGGATTTCTGCCCTGCTTAATTTATTGTCCTTACTCCCTTTGATGATTAACAGTGATTTGGAAGTGTAAGCCAAATAAACCCTTTCCTCCCCAGGATGCTTTGGGTAATGGTGTTTTATCGCAGCATTAGTAACCCTAACTAAGACATCTTCCTTCTGTCCCATTTGTCTCTTAGCCTTGTCTGTGAAGTCGTGGACTGAGCAGACATTCTTAATTGTAATATAGTTAGAGCCAATAACCTCCCTCCTGATGATTTTTTTATTCCTTTATGAAAGGTCTTGTGCCATCCCTTGGTCACAGAAATATTTTCTTCTATTGGCTTTATAGTTTTTAACATTCCATGATGTCCTAACTAATACACCAGAGTTGCCTCTATATAGAGAGTAGGAATCCAAATTTGTTAGGCTTCATTGGGCAAGAATTTCTCCAGCATCACCAAAATATACAGTCTGTTGTCTTTTTTAACATACACCTTTATCTGGAAGGTATCCATTAAGTGCCATGCACACACAGGACAGTTCTGAGTTCTTTTCATTTCCGGTGTCTTATTTGCTCTTGCTGGGAACTGAACTCAGGACCTCTAGAAGATCAGTCATACTCTTAACCTCTGAGCCACCTTCCCAACCTGACATATTTGCTCTTTAAATAATCATGTTTATCTATGTTATTACCCAGCACATTTAATATATGACCTGGCAAATTCTTTCTCTGTGCTTTTCAAATATGAATTAGCTGTCGATAGATCTCTACCTTTTCTAGACATATTTTAGAGTCTTTTAAGATCTATAGAAAACTTGAAATGTTTAACTGGGAATATATTAAATTTGTTTAGTTTGAGGAATATTAACATCTTTATTTTACTTCTTCAAATCGTACGTGCTTTTGTGCAGATGCAAAAGCCAGAAATTGGCAATGCATGTCTTTAATTTCTCTCTACCTTACAGTCTTTGAGTAAGAGTCTTTCCCTGAGCCTAGAGCTTACATTTGGGCTAAGCTGACTGAACAGTGACCCCCCAGGATCCTCTTTCCTTGTGTCCCAGCCCTGAGACTACTAGTTTGCCGGAAATCCCAACTGTGATCTGAGCCAGCCCCTCGGCTTCAAACATTCTACCTTTTGAGCGGGCATTTCAAATATTCCTCCAGAAAGGTAACAGTCTCTTCTTCATGGGACTGTCTCCAGGATGTCTTCATTTGGGGTGATATTATGAAAAGCATCTTGGCTAGGCATAATAACTCCACTCCCAGGATTCAGGGGGAAGAAGCAAGGCAAGGGATCTGGAGTCCAAGGCCAGCCTGAGCTATAAAACCCACTATGTAGCTGAGGCTAGCCTTACACGTCACATTAACTCACATGTGCCTGTCTCTAGCTCTGAAATGTTGGGATGACAGGGTAAATGACCAGACCTAGCTGTTAACCGTTATTGTCTTTAAAAAGACTTTCCTTCTGATCTCTGACATCGTCACGTCAAAGTCTGTTGCCGGTCTCTCCGGCACTGAGTTCGTCATCTCTGCTCCTTTGTTTCAAGCCTTTCCCTTACTGTTTTCTCCTTCGGTGCTGGGGAGGTTGACGAAGCTGAGCCCAGGTGTGGATTTGTTTGTTATGTTGTCCTTGGCACCCACCACAAATCCAGACTCCTGAGGGATGGTGATTAACCGCCTCCGAGGAGTTCAGCTGAACCAAGGAGCCACCGTCCTAGTCTGGAAAGTTGAGTGTTTATCCTTAGCTCCCACACTGAAAGACGATATGACTTGACCTGCATGGTCGTCACTCTTGGCTCTTAGCAAGGTTCAATAAAAGCAAAATGTGTGTGGCTTCTTGTGGCCTTGGAACCAGAGTTCAAAACGTCATGTCGCAAAACTATGAAGAGAGTGGCCCTCAAACTCCCTACCTCCACCCCTGGGAGTTAATCCCTCGGTCCTTCCCCCTCCCTGGCCCTGAGAATCGGGGTGTGGCTTTCCTTCTTTCCTTCCACCATCACCAGCGCTTGGCCCAGCCGTGACACCTTTCCCCTAAGGTTAGACCGACTTCTTGGTTCCACCCACGCTTTCCCTGCAGCTTAAAACCTGTTTTCAAGTTTCACACTTTCTAAAAACTAAAACCTTTCCCCCGTTCTCCCCTGGCCCTTGAGTTCACCGTGGCTCTTTCTCATCCCCCTGCGCAAAGCTCCTGCGGGGGGAGGCTCGTGCCTCCTCACCCACCGCGCGTCTCTTCCATCATCCATCAGAGCCCAGCTGGACTCTGGCTACTTCTCCTCCGTTTACTGAAACTTCTCCAGGCAGGGCTGCTAATGACTTCCTGACCTCCAAAAACAGCAGAGTCTTTTCAGGACAAATCCTGTTTTGGTGTTCTTAAGCTTTGGACCTGTTTGCTAATTCACCCTTAACTTCAGGGTTACCGGTAACTCAGAGTTCTATTTCCAAGGATTGCTCTTCCTTGGATAGCTTTTCCCTCTGTACTATGGTCTATCTACACACACACACACACACACACACCACACACACACACACACACACACACACACACACACACACACACACACACACACACACACACACACACACACACACATACCACACACACCCACACACACAAACACACAACTACACACCACACACACATACACACACACACACACACTCACACACAAACACACACGCTCACACACACACATACACACACACAAACACACACACACACACACACATACACATCCACAAACACACACACACACACAAACACACACACACACACACAAACACACACCAAACACACATACACACACACAAACTCACACACACACACAAACACATTCACAAACTCACACACACACACACACACACACACACACACACACACACACACACACACACACACTCACACACACACACACACACACACACACACACACACACACACACACACACACACTCACACACACACACACACACACACACACACACACACTCACACACACACACACACACACACACACACACATACACACTCACACACACACACAAACACACACACACTCACACAAACACACACACACACACACACACACACACTCACACACAAAACACACACACACACACACTCCTTAAGTGAGGGGAGCCAATGGAGTACCCCAACCCCTCCACTCACCTCTGTTTCCGTGTGCCTCCAGCTAGCACTCAGAGGCTGTAAGCTCTGACATACCTCTCTGTGAGCACCGCCTCACTCTGAGCTCTAAGTCCAGTTTTTAACCATGTAAACTGACATATTTACCTGGACCCCATCCCCCAATCCCAAACTCAATGTATCCAAACAATTCCTTTTTTCTCTTATATTTTAATCTTTCTTTTTCATTCCCCATTTTGGTAAGTTGCATTGTCCAGAGTTAAATAGAGCAGAGTAACACTCTACTCCAGTGGCTGTCCACTAGAATGTTCTGTGACACTAGAAATGCCTTCTCTTATCTGTGTGACAGTGCTGGCTGTGACCCAGCAGCACCTCCAAGCTCTTGCAAACTGTACCGCCTAAAACATTGCTTCTCTGCCCCTTGAGTTTCTGCACACATTAAAACCAAGGAAAACGACGTCTCATACACTTTCTGTAACACACAGCAGCTACTCCATCCCAGCGTTCAGCACTGTGGCCTGCCGTGGTTTGTCTATTGTCTCCCACTCTGCCAGAACAGAAACCATTTTCATTCCTATGCATTTTTAAGCGTGTATTCTAAGCAGTTCCTGACCCTAGGGCTGACGACAGCACATACTTGAATCACAGAACAGAGACCTATCAAACTGGTATGGACTGATCTGGAAGCTTCGTCCCTCCTGGCTAGCTTTGATAGTTCCACAGTGTTGCCACCACAACTTTTGTTTTATAAAATGGCAGCGGTGTAGTATGGTGGGAAAGAGTACCTCAACAGCCTGGCCAAGTGTCCCCCTGAACAATCAAGCCATGAGACAGACCTCATATAAGGAAGGTTTATTGGTAGGAAGGAAAGGGAACTTGGGGGAGGGGTAGAGGCAGAGAAAGGAGGGGGACGAAAAGAACAGAAAGAGAGAGAAGAGAAAAGAGGAAGAGAAGAGGCAGAGATGATGGGGGGCGGGACATAGAGAAGCAAGCTGTTGCTAGGTAACTGTTGGGCGGAGCCTAGAGGAATTGCTAACAATAACTACTACAAAGTAAATGGCTTACACGATTGGAGCTGGCTGTCTCACTATTGGCGTCTCATATCTTTTTGACTTGTGGCACTATACGTCTAATCTGTAACTAGGCATGGTGGTATAAACTGTAATCCCAACTACTTTGAGACTGAGGAAGGAGGATCACAAGTTCAAGGCCAGCCTTGGCAACTTAGTAAGACCCTGTCTCAAAAATTAAAAGTAGGAGCTTGAGAAATGGCCCAATGGTTAATAGCCCTTGCTGCCGTTCAGAGGACCTAGGTTCCCTTTCCAGCATTCACAATGAGCAGCCTGTAACCACCTACAATTCAAGCTCCAGGAGAGTCCAGTATTCCTCTGGCCTGAACTCATACACCCACATACATAGACGCACAGGCACATAGTTTTAAAGTAAAATTAAATCTTTAGAAAAATAAGAAGGAAAGAAAGAAAGAAGGAAGGAAGGAAGGAAGGAAGGAAGGAAGGAAGAAAGAAAGAAAGAAAGAAAGAAAGAAAGAAAGAAAGAAAGAAAGAAAGAAAGAGAAAGAAAGGAAAGAAGGAAGGAAGGAAGGAAGGAAGGAAGAAAGGAAGGAAGGAAGGAAGGAAGGAAGGAAGGAAAGGGACAGGGAACTGGGGCCACAGCTCAATGGTAGAGAGCCCACTTAGCACATGTGAGGCCCTTGGTTCCATTCCCAGGACCTCGAAAGAAATAAAAAATTAAAACCCCAGCTTCCACAGAGCAGTGGCACAGTATATTTCAGGTTTCCTAATCTCTGTGTTGAATTGAAGAATCAACGGCCTGTGTGGAACAGAGGGTTTTCTATACCCAAAGAGTTGGGAACTATGGCCGTAGAAAGAAAGCAGTGAAAGATTCCAAATGCTCAGGCCACGTGAGGTTTCTCCTTTGGAACATTTCTCCCAGCCTTTGGTGTGCTTCCCCTGAGACACAAGTCCCCCATTTCCCCTGGAAGTGAACCGCATGGCAGCCGCGCACCACTATGCAACATTCCTACATGTCTCGGTAAGCAACATCCTTCCCGCTTGGTCACAGTCACCTCCAATCTTCATTCCAGATGACTTTTCAATCTTGCTGGTTCCCAGCTTTTATATATTTCAACTATGAACCAATAAATCCACAACCAAATATAAGACGCAGACAGAGACCCCAGCTGGCGGAAGAACCAACATCGGCACAAGTCCTTTCTGCCTTTGCTTGCCAGCCAGACCCAAGCGTTCTCGGCCAACCCTTTCCTAACACCACAAGGAAACCAGGGGGAGTGTACAGCATAAAATGCTTTTACTGTTTAGCAGGGAACTGGCAGGTGTTGCTTCCTTGAAACTTCATCCCACCCCGGCCCCTGCCCCGGCCCCAGCCCCTGCCTCAGCCCCAGCCCCTGGCACAGTGAACACTCGACTACTCCATTTTTCACATTTGCCAGACCAACATCTGTGGCTTTTGTGACTTCACAATGAGAGGATCTGAATGAGTAGGTGCTAATGAAAGAGAGGACAAAGGAGAAACAGCAGCACCCGGTAAGCTTGCACCTCAAGCTTTCATACCTTCCCCCTGTCCTAAAATTAACCTGAGATGGACTCGCCTCTGGCCCAGACACCAAGTGAGTTTGGCACCTACAGGGGTTAAGTGGTGACCAATTGCTAACAACCTGCTTTTCTCTGCAGACAGTGGAGGCTGTTGCATTCCTTGGCTCATTGAAAAAATCAGGTGATGCCCAAATAAACTAGAGCACATTCTTGTCTAGGGTAAGCATCCAAGAGTCAAAGAAAGGTGTTGCCAGAGGCGACTGGCCCAAGCCTCCTGCAGAAAGCCAGTCCTACCAGGAGGCTGGCATTCCAAGTCTTCCTTCAAGAAAAGGATGAGGCTTTTGGGGAAATGTCTGTAGGGCTACGGGACAAAAGCCAGAGGAAGATTTTTTAAGAAGAGACAATAAGAAGATAATGAGACAATAAGATAGAGAACTTCTGTGAACTCTGTCATAAGCAACGTTTCTAGGGTTATTAACCGAGACATGAATAGGTCATATTGGGCGTTAATCAACACTAATTAACGGGAGCATCCATTGTAGATATATTACCTCCTCACTATCAACACAGTGTCTTAATTGCAAATGTCTCACAGACCCACTTACCTAAAAGACTAAAAGACTCGTTAACTTCGCATTTGTGTTTGTTTTCTGAGTGTTTTATTAGTATACATTAATCGTAAATAACGATGAGTTTAATTATGACATTTTCATATGTATTTGTGGTGGTTGTTTGAATGAGAGGTGTCCCTCATAGTCTTGGGGGTTTAAACACTTGGTCCCTGATGGGGTGCCATTTGGGAAGGTTTTGGAGGTGTGGTTTTGTTGAACTATGTCATGGGAGGTCTTTGAGAGCATAAGGGTCTCTCCAGTTCCCGGTTGCGCTCATGGTGAAGGATGTAAGCTCCCAGAACCTTGTTCCAGTCGCTATACCTGAGGCTCACTGCCATGCTTCCCAGACTCTAATCCCCGTGAATCACAGCCCAGATAAACACCTCCCTTTATGAGTTGCCTTGGTCCTGGTGTTTGAGCACAACAGAAAAGTTAACCAATACAGGATTTCTATGATACTCATGCACACACACACACACACACACACACACTCCCATTGTTGGTGGTGGTTTTGAGACTGGATCTCACTATGTAGCCCAGGTTGGCTTAACATTTGTTTTTCTTTCACGTGTGTGTGTGTGTGTGTGTGTGTGTGTGTGTGTGTGTGTGTGTGTGTGTGTGCTCACATATGAGTCAGGACATGCATGTAGAAGTCAGAGGATAATTTGCAGGGGTTGGGGTTTTCTCCTTCTACCATGAGAGTCACAAGAATTCAACTCAGGTCTTCAGGGTTAGCAGCAATCACTTTTACCTGCTGAGCCCTCTCACCAGGCCTGGGCTGGAACTCCTGATCCTCCTGTCTCAGACTACGCAGTACCAGAATCAGAGGCTTGTGCCACCAGACCTGGCAGGAAGTCTCTTATATATAAGCATACACATCTGTGAGGCTCTCAAGGTACAAATTCTCCCCATGGCCTTCCAGGTCTTGCTTCTGTGGCTCTCCACTAACTCTAACTCAACAAAAGAAAGGTGTTAGGGTCATGGAGAGAGGTGGAGGCGACACAGGTACAGGACTTGTGAACAACAGGAGGTCTCGAAGACGCCAACGGAGGGCGTGGGGGGGGCACAGAACTCATGGACAAAGTTTTTCAAAAGAAAAGTTCCCCTCTGTCCAAAACAAGAAAAACCAAAGCAAATGAACAAGCTAAGAGGAGGAAGAAGGAAGAAAAAAAAGACCAAAGAACAAAAACAAGCAAAAAGTTGACCAAAAAAATTAAATAAAATAAAACGTGAAATATGTTTTGTGTGAGTTAGAGAGAGAGAGAGAGAGAAAGAGAGAGAGAGAGAGAGAGAGAGAGAGAGAGAGAATACGGATGGGTAGGGAAAGGGTCTGGGAGGAACTGTCAGTGGGGAAAGAATAGGGAGAAAATATACTGTATGAGAAAAATTAGTTAAAAGTTAATTTTAAAGTTTTATGGAGAAAAAGATCTCTGGTTCATGTGTTCTTCTAAAAATCTCCTAATTTGATCTTCGGCCGTGTAACCATGGCTACACTTCAGCAACAGGCAAAGTCACCAGAGCCCTTGTGTTCAAAGTCACTGAGGTGATAAAGGCTAAGAAGCCCCTCCCCCTTCACAGGTGCCGGCTGACTCAGGGTTTCTAAGCGAGAGGCGTTGACTCTGTTCTTGCTTTGGACTCTTCATAAACTCAAACTGTACTGAGGATCAGGTCACCCTGGCCGAAAGCAGGATCCCTGGATCAGAGCTGCTCTTTTAACTACAACTGCCCCCATTGGCTCAGGACCAACCTCCTCATTAGGCCACAGTCTAAGCTCTAGAAGCCCATGAAAGGTTCTCTTTTCCCATCCCCAGCCCCTTGCCACCCACAAAATAAAGTTCAAGATTAAAAAAAAACTTCCAAAATGACAACTGACAACAAATCACATGACTAATAGACTAGTAGTCCCACAAGATTATAATTGAGGTAAACGATTATTACCAGCAAGTGACATGTGACATGTTGATATCATAGTCCTGTTTTTTTTGTTTGTTTTGTTTTGTTTTAGTGAAAAATATATGTAATCCAGGCTGGCACTGAACTCACGATCTTCCTGGCTAGGTGTTCCAGAGTACTAGACTTACAGAAACCCTACCGCAAGGCTAGCCCAGTACACCTTGTCAATGTTGAGGAAGCACATCTCACCTGTGTTTGTGGTGACGATGGTGGAACTGTACACCCTTGTGCTGCCGTCTGTGTAAAGAACACGGATTACTACAGTTTGTAATGATAATAAAAAACTGTATTTTACGTATTCACTATATTACAGTTTGTGATCATTTTACTATATACACTCTTTTTGAAGTACTATAGGGTCTGGAGAGATTGCACAGTAGTCAAAAGCATACACTGTTCTTGCAGAGGACCTGATTTGGGTGGCCAGCTCACAAACACTTGAAACTCCAGCTCTAAGGGAATCAATGCCTCTAGTCTTCTAGGGTACCTGCACTCATGTGCACACAACCATACAAACACACACACACACACACACACACACACACACACACACACGCACATTAATTTAAAATAATAGAATATTTTTAAGTATTATAAAACAATCTGCTGAACTGTGTGCTGTGGTTCGTGCATACAATCTCAGTATTCAGGAGACTGAGGCTGGATCATTAAGACTTTGAGGCCATTATAGGCTGCATAGTGCATTTCAGGTCACCACGGGCTACCTAGCAAGACCCAGTGTCAAAACAAACAACAAAAAGGCAGCCTGTCATGTTATACTGTCCACTGCTTTGTCCCTTGACTATTCAAGCGGCCCCGTCCAGTAACCAGCCTATACCATGTAAGGTTGCAGAAATATATTCTATGGTGTTTGTCCAAGAACTATGCCTTTCTCATATACTTGGTCATTGAGCAACACAGGGTTGTGAACATAAATTTAAGAAAGAACCAAAGAACCTAAGGCCGACAAAAGGGGCCGACAAAAGTCAAGATGCGGTCCTAACCCATGTCGGAAATGACAACATCCAGAGGGTAAGGCTGTGAAGGATAAATCCTATTGTTGCCTTGGTGGGGCCTGTGGCAAGGAAGTTGAACCTCATGGAGAATCCCAGGATAGCTCGAATGTCTCTGGTCTAGGGGCCTCATGATAAGTCATCGGGACTTCTCTTCCCCCTTTCTTCAGGTTTATAATGACCTGCAGCTGCCCACTTGACCTCAACAGATGTGGGGCTGTGGACCATGAGAGGAAGCCTGGTAAAAATCAAGCTGGCCTTGAAACCCTGGAGACCCAGAAGGGAAAGTAGGAGCTTCACCTACTCCCAAAACCAGGCCCCTGTCACACTGCCACAGCGCCCCCCACCCCCCACCCCCGGTAGAGAGATGTGTGGCCATTGGTCCCATAGAGGCAGCAACCACAAACCTCTTCACATGGAGATGAGGCGTCCCTAACATCTCAGACCAACCCAATCGGAAGCACCCTGCTGTCAGACCCCAACCACCCCGAAACTGTACATAAGATCCTACCCGAAGGAGTGAAGAGGTGTGCAGTCTGAGAGCCTCTGTCGCTGCCCTGAGAGCCGTAACACTGCCTGGGGAGACAACGCTCTCACCCTCTCCCTCTCTTTTGCACAGCCAGTGCAGCATCTGGGAGCAGCATCAGCACCAGGGTGGTGGCAGCACTTCCGCTCTTTGCTGGTTCTCTTTCCCCTTCACTCAATCCCTCCTGCTAGGCCGAGTCAGATATCCCACCCCCTCTAGTACACAGACCAGCAGCCAGGTACTTAAAAAACAAAACAAAACAAACAACAATAAACCTGTTTCCGTTTCCAAAAGAAAGTACCAACTAGTTCAATACTCTAACCATTCGACTCTCTGCAAACAGATGGCTAATTGACACTTCCTTCTCAGATGTGCCTTGCTCTCTACAAAGTTCACTCCCTGCTCTACTCTGAGGTAAAGGGGGAAACTGGGCAACAAACTCTTCATACCCAGGATCTACTGTATTACCTACTTTTTTCATCACAGTGATCAAAACTTAACCGAGGAGGGGTTTATCACGTCTCACATTTTAGAGGAATGGAGTCCATCGTGAAGGGAAAGGAACAGCGGGAGGACAGGAGGCAGAGAAGGGGGAAAGCCGATACCGGCTGACTTTCTTCTTCCTCTCATTTTGATTCAGTCCAGGATCCCAGCTCACAGAATGGTACTGCCCCAGTTCAGAGTGGATTTTTTTTTTCTCCTCTGTTAAAGCCCTCTGGACACACTGTCACAGGCCATCAGTAAGGCCCTGTGTGATTCTTGATACAATCAAGTTGGCAATCAAAATTAAACCATTATGCCTACATGGAAGCTGGCACACATGGAAGAGTCAAGGTCCCTGTGTATTGTACATGAAGAGTCCTACAGCTCGTTAAGGGAAGAATATGTGTGTGACGTATGAAACATAACCTTCCTCATATTTGCACAATCAGGGAAACCACTACTAGATGTTGTCATCAAGCAGAACAAGCTTATTAAAATAGAAATATTCAGATGAAGTTAAATAAAATAAGTTACAAGATATAATATATGTGGCTGGGGTTCTCTATAGGAACAGAACCCATAGTATGAATATATGCTAAAGGGGATTTATTAGACTGGCTTACACGACATATCTGGTAGTCCAACATCTGTCTCACACTGGAGAAGCTGAGAATCCGGTAGTTTCCAGTCCGTGTGGCTGGACATCTCAGCAGTCACAGTCATTTACCAAAAGCCTGGAAGATTCCTAGAGAGCTGCTAGACTGCAGTCTACAGTAGAAGCTATGTTGCTCCCAGAAATTATCACCCACATTTGAGCTGATCTCTCTGGTTCATATAATCTGAACAAGAAAATCCCCTCACTGAAGTTTCCAGCAAGCTGGCCTGTTAGCTGGTTTCCAGTCCTGTCAAGTCGACAGCCAAGAGCAACACCCTAATACTCAAATATCACTTTGTTCTGAGATTGGTCACAACTATCCACACTCTGTAAATGTGTCTCCAGGTTTGGTGTTGAGATCAACAAGGTCATAAGCAAAGACAGTCAGCCAGAACTCAGAATCTCCCAGCCTCTTGGAATCCACAAGTAGATATACTTGTGGATATGAGTATAATTAAGCTATGTTATTCCCAGATCAGGAGCTCCCCCACAGACCACCAGAAACTACCAAGAATTCAACTCACATGCAAAAGTAAAGTCTTTATTGAAGCTCAAGTTCAGAGCCTCCAACCTCTCTAGCACAATGGATAGTGTAGAAGGTCCTGAGCTGGTACAAGCCTTGCCTATTTATCATGGTAGCAGGGTGAGGAACTTTCCAACATGACAATTATATGATCGATTGACATTGCTTGGTGCACTTCTATTGGTTAGTAATGATTTCAGCTTGGTATGAACAATGGTTATCTATTTTAAGACATTAGGTACTTTCCCCTTAAGAACTGATTGGTTGTTGCTAGGAGAAGAGTAGCTATTTCCCCAAGAATTGTTGATTGTTACCAGGGACAATGGCTCCTGGAACAAGTCGGGGTTTTTCCAGTCCATTCAGAGGGTAAGTTAATCATAAGGTAGAGTCTGAAAGCAAACTGGAGTTTATAATGCTAAGCTGAGCCCTCGAAGTTGGGCCCTTCGGCTAAATGGGTCTATGATTCTTGATCTTATAGGTAACAACAGATAGAAATTTATATTCGGGCTTAGAAATGACTGTAAGATGTGTAAAATGTAAAATCACAAAAAATAGTTTAAGAAATAAGCCAAGTAGAGGTGTCTGTGGTCAAGAAATTTGAAGCAGTCTGTACCTTTTTTGAGAGTAAAGGCCAGAAACTTGGGGATGTCCAGCCCTGCCAACACTATAGCCATGGCTTACCTCCCTTGCTTTCTCAGATATGCCCTTTCCTTGCAATGTCTGTAGAGGCAGTCCCTGCTACCTGTATTTTCTTTCCCAAGCCTTACACAAGGCTACCCCATCAACCCCCTAGTGGCATTGTTTACTTCCTTTGCAATCTCTCTCTGATAGAACAAAAGCCAAGAGCAGAGACCTTCTCCTCATGGTTCATAAGTCACTCCCATGTATCTAGTACAGGGCATCCTTCATAGAGCCATGTTTATTATGTGCTCCCGGGAGCTCCAGAAAAGGCTCAGAGTGGGAGAGGAACTGGTCACGCATCAGACAGAGAGCCTCTTTCTGGCTTTATCCAGATATCCACCACATGCTGGGCTCCCTTCTTCCCGGTCTCCACACATCAAGATAAACACTCTGAGGCCAGCCAGTTATAGAGCAAATTCCAGGACAGCCAGGGCTACAAAGAGAGAAACCCTGACTCACGAAAAGAACAACAACAAAGAGAGACAAACGTCCATGCAATCAAGTATGGCTTGCCTTCTCCAGCAACTGTAAAATGTACCCTCCTTTAAATACCACTCGAAACACAGCACGTGTGCCAAAGGGTGCCGGGTGAGTCTAAGTCAACACACCATAGGGAGAATTGTAGCCATGTTTACTGCTGCACTAGTTACAGCAGCCAAGCCATCAAAGCCACCTAGATGTCCATCAACAGTTGAATGGATAAAGAAAATGTGGCATGTGTACACATGGAATTTTATGGGTTTTTTTTTTCAATAAATTCATGGCACTTGCAAAAACGTGAAGGCAATTGAAAATCGTTTTACGAAATGAAAGGAACCAAACTGGGGAAAACAAATGCCACATCTTCTCTCATGTGTAGAAACTTAATTTAAAAGTGTGTGTGAGTGTGTGTGTGTGAGAGAGAGAGAGTGAGCTTGTGTGAGTGTGTGTGTGAGTGTATGTGTTAGTGTGTGTGTGTGTCTGTGAGTATGTGTCTGAGTGTGTGTGTATGTGAGTGTGTGCATAAGTGTGTGAGTGAATATGTGTTTGAGAGTGTGTGTGTGAGTGTATGAGTCAGTATGTGTGAGTGAGTGTGTGTGCGAGTGTGTGAGTGAATGTGTGTGTGTGAGTGTATGTGTGTGTGAGAGAGAGTGTCTGTGTGTGTGAGGATTGTGTGTGTGTGAGAGTGAGTCTGTGTGAGTGTGTGTGTGAGTGTGTGCGTGAGTGAGTGTGTGAGTGAATATGTGTGTGAGAGTGTGTGTGTGAGTGTATGAGTGTGTGAGTGAATGTGTGTGTGTGAGTGAATGAGTATGTGTGTGAGTGTGAGTGTGTGTGAGAGTGTGAGTGTGTGTGAGTGTGTGTGAGAGTGTGTGAGTGTGTGTGTGTGTGAGTGTGTGAGTGAGTGTGAGTGTGTGTGAGAGTGTGTGGGGGAGTATTGTGTGAGTGTGTGTGGGTGTGGAGTGAGTGTGTGGAGTGCGTGGGGAGTGTGGAGTGGGAGTGTGTGTGTGGAGGTATGAGCTCAGTATGTGTGGGAGTGAGTGTGGGGGGGTGTAAGGGAGTGTGTGAGTGAGTGTAATTGTGTGTATGAGTGAGTGTGAGTGTGTGTGTGAGTGTATGAGTATGTATATGTGTGTGTATGTGCATTTCTATGAGTATTTGTAGGTCGTGAAACTTAAAGAGGATCATGAGAATGCAGAAAATACTCTCTATGGAGGTAGATAGAGAGCGTAATGGAATACTCGCAGTGGGAGAACTAAAGTAGAACTGAGGCAAGAAAGCAAGTGGACAGACAGGACAGGCAGCAAACAGGTGAGGGAAGGGAACTGACTGAGACAAAGCATAATGACACGTGTGCACAGCGCCCAATACTTTGCATTGTAACCTAACCATAAAAAGAAGAGTGAAATCACAATATTTTCAGGAAACTAGACAGAACCAGAGATCACATCATGTTAAGTGAAACAAACCAGACTCAGAAAGACAAAGACTGCATGTTTTCTCTCCTATTAGGAACGTAGATATGAATTTATATATGCATGAGTGTATATATATATATATACACTCATATATATATGTACATATATGACGTGAAAGTAGAAATAGAACTATGACAAATGAGGAATTCTAAACAGAGAGGGAGAAGGAACAAGAAGAGGCAATAAAGTATGTATGGCATAAAAGCAGAAAAAGGGACCGTTTACCAGGGAGATTGCCCGGCTGTGCGTATGGAGGGGCTGGAAGACAGCAGGCCTTCTCTGGAGGTTTAGATCTTTACAACGAACTCCCCCACCCCCACCCCTGTGATCCGTGAGGAAGGAGACAGTTCTTGCTTATCCAAACTGTCTTATTTGATGGTGGATGTAAATGCCTTACTCAGGGTGAACCAGAGATTAAATACCGTTTTTTCAGGAAAGAATGATCAGGAAGGGAAGCTCATTGGCTAACCACTCGAGGCCTATCTAGATAACCTCCTTAGCATGGCGAGAACTCCAGGTTTTTAATCTACATGACCGACCTTCATGGTCCTCTCAGCGGGGTGTCATGGTTACGTGCCCCAGATCAGGTAGAGCTTGGCAGGACGATGGAAACACACCTGCCGTTGTCAATTCTGAAGTCCCCTGAGGTTTGGCCTGCTCAGCCTTACCAGTTCTTTTGATGGGTGGTAGGATCTACTTGCCCCTACAGGAGGAGCAGGGAGATGAGGGCCAGGCAAGGCTAGCAACCCCCACTGATCAACACAACACACAGATACGCATCCAAAGCCTCCCTCCGCCATGAAGAATGAGTCTTAACTGTCACTAAAAATTTGTCAGAAGTACATCTAAGCCAAGATTTGTCAAAAGGAAAAGAAAGAAAATAAAAATGAAAATGTTGGGGTGGGGGTCAGGAAGCCCATTTATCCCAGCATCCACAAGGCTGAGGCAAGAGAATCACGAGTCCAAACCAGGCTCCAAAATAAATAAATAAATAAATAAACAAACAAACAAATCCCACACCAAAAAAAACAACAAAAAGAAAACAAAAAAAAAAACCAAAAACAGAAAACAAACAAAACCCAAAGATCACAACAACAGAAAACAAAAAAACAAACAAAAAACAAAGACCAAAACAAAACCCAACAAGAACCCCACAAAAAAACAAAACAAAACAAAACAAAAATTCCTGCTTTTTGGGAATAGGCATCCATTAAAAATATGCCCTTCCACTTTAATGTCTACCAACATTAGGGATAGCATTTCTCTTCTCTCTCTCTCTCTCTCTCTCTCTCTCTCTCTCTCTCTCTCACACACACACACACACACACACACACACACACACATGCAAAAATAATTAAGGAATCAACATTCAGGCTCTTCATATGTGAGTGAGCGCAACTTTAGCCAAAGGCTTTCTAATTTTCCCTTTTTATTATTGCTACCATCATGGCTGTGCATGAGCGATGTGTGCAGATGCATATGCAGAGGTCAGAGAGCAAGTCCACAGACTGCATTCTCTCCTTCCACTGGTTCCAGGGATTAAGATACCTCATTATCCCAGTTGACAGGCTTGAAGAGCAAACTCCTTTACCCAGGAGCAATCTCGCAGGCACATTATAGGCAGAACTGAAGCTGTCTACGGCAAACTGGCCTTTTGTACGTATCAAAAAGCACGAGGGGCTGCCACCGCGGAGAGCCCGTGGGCAGAACCCCGCGAGCGAACTCGAGCCTCGGGACCAAAGGTAAGACTAACTTATCTGCTGCAAGTGACTTGCCGGGTGGAATCGGGACAACAGAGGCAGAATCCCTCTAGGACCAGGCACGTCCTGTGTTTACCGGAAGTCCCACAGCCGAGGATCCCGGCTCGCAGCAGCTCTCTGCTCTCAGAGCCCGTGGGGGAGATACTTCACGGACTAGTCAGGTGAGGACTCATTGGCCTGAAGGGAGTTCAGGAGTGTGATCTCCGGACCTCCCTGCCCACATCCCTGGCCCAAGAGGAAACTGTATAAGGCCTCTGGGCTCCCGTGGGAGAGGGCCCAGGTGAGGCAGGAGCCCTGCCTGAGACACCGCCGGAACCTGAAGGAAACAGACCGGATAAACAGTTCTCTGCACCCAAATCCCATGGGAGGGAGAGCTAAACCTTCACAGAGGCAGACACGCCCTGCGAAACCAGAAGAGACTGCTCTCTACACACATTGCTGATTCCAGAGGAAAACACCGGAGGCCATCTGGAACCCTGGTGCACGGAGGCTCCCGGAAGAGGCGGCGCAGATCTTCCTGGTTGCTGCCACCGCGGAGAGCCCGTGGGCAGCACCCCGCGAGCGAACTCGAACCTCGGGACCACAGGTAAGACCAACTTTTCTGCTGCAAGTGACCTGCCTGGTGAACTCAAGACACAGGCCCACAGGAACAGCTGAAGACCTGTAGAGGGACAAAACTACACACACGAAAGCAGAACACTCTGTCCCCATAACTGGCTGAAAGAAAACAGTAAAACAGGTCTACAGCACTCCTGACACACAGGCTTATAGGACAGTCTAGCCACTGTCAGAATTAGCAGAACAAAGTAACACTAGAGATAATCTGATGGCGAGAGGCAAGCGCAGGAACACAAGCAACAGAAACCAAGACTACATGGCATCATCGGAGCCCAATTCTCCCACCAAAACAAACATGGAATATCCAAACACACCAGAAAAGCAAGATCTAGTTTCAAAATCATATTTGATCATGATGATGGAGGACTTCAAGAAAGACGTGAAGAACTCCCTTAGAGAACAAGTAGAAGCCTACAGAGAGGAATCGAAAAAATCCCTGAAAGAATTCCAGGAAAACACAAACAAACAGTTGAAGGAATTAAAAATGGAAATAGAAGCAATCAAGAAAGAACACATGGAAATAACCCTGGATATAGAAAACCAAAAGAAGAGACAAGGAGCTGTAGATACAAGGTTCACCAACATAATACAAGAGATGGAAGAGAAAATCTCAGGAGCAGAAGATTCCATAGAAATCATTGACTCAACTGTCAAAGATAATGTAAAGCGGAAAAAGCTACTGGTCCAAAACATACAGGAAATCCAGGACTCAATGAGAAGATCAAACCTAAGGATAATAGGTATAGAAGAGAGTGAAGACTCCCAGCTCAAAGGACCAGTAAATATCTTCAACAAAATCATAGAAGAAAACTTCCCTAACCTAAAAAAGAGATACCCATAAGCATACAAGAAGCCTACAGAACTCCAAATAGATTGGACCAGAAAAGAAACACCTCCCGTCACATAATAGTCAAAACACTAAACGCTCAAAATAAAGAAAGAATATTAAAAGCAGTAAGAGAAAAAGGTCAAGTAACATATAAAGGCAGACCTATCAGAATCACACCTGACTTCTCGCCAGAAACTATGAAGGCCAGAAGATCCTGACTGATGTCATACAGACCCTAAGAGAACACAAATGCCAGCCCAGGCTACTGTATCCTGCAAAACTCTCAATTAACATAGATGGAGAAACCAAGATATTCCATGACAAAACCAAATTTACACAATATCTTTCTACAAATCCAGCACTACAAAGGATAATAAATGGTAAAGCCCAACATAAGGAGGCAAGCTATACCCAAGAAGAGGCAAGAATCTAATCGTCTTGGCAACAAAACAAAGAGAAGAAAAGCACACAAACACAACCTCACATCCAAATATGAATATAACAGGAAGCAATAATCACTATTCCTTAATATCTCTCAACATCAATGGCCTCAACTCCCCAATAAAAAGACATAGATTAACAAACTGGATACATAACGAGGACCCTGCATTCTGCTGCCTACAGGAAACACACCTCAGAGACAAAGACAGACACTACCTCAGAGTGAAAGGCTGGGAAACAACTTTCCAAGCAAATGGTCAGAAGAAGCAAGCTGGAGTAGCCATTCTAATATCAAATAAAATCAATTTCCAACTAAAAGTCATCAAAAAAGATAAGGAAGGACACTTCATATTCATCAAAGGAAAAATCCACCAAGATGAACTCTCAATCCTAAATATCTATGCCCCAAATACAAGGGCACCTACATACTTAAAGAAACCTTACTAAAGCTCAAAACACACATTGCACCTCACACAATAATAGTAGGAGATTTCAACACCCCACTCTCATCAATGGACAGATCATGGAAACAGAAATTAAACAGAGACGTAGACAGACTAAGAGAAGTCATGAGCCAAATGGACCTAACGGATATTTATAGAACGTTCTACCCTAAAGCAAAAGGATATACCTTCTTCTCAGCTCCTCATGGTACTTTCTCCAAAATTGACCATATAATTGGTCAAAAAACAGGCCTCAACAGATACAGAAAGATAGAAATAATCCCATGCGTGCTATCGGACCACCACGGCCTAAAGCTGGTCTTCAATAACAATAAGGGAAGAATGCCCACATATACTTGGAAACTGAACAATGCTCTACTCAATGATAACCTGGTCAAGGAAGAAATAAAGAAAGAAATTAAAAACTTTTTAGAATTTAATGAAAATGAAGGTACAACATACCCAAACTTATGGGACACAATGAAAGCTGTGCTAAGAGGAAAACTCATAGCGCTGAGTGCCTGCAGAAAGAAACAGGAAAGAGCATATGTCAGCAGCTTGACAGCACACCTAAAAGCTCTAGAACAAAAAGAAGCAAATACACCCAGGAAGAGTAGAAGGCAGGAAATAATCAAACTCAGAGCTGAAATCAACCAAGTAGAAACAAAAAGGACCATAGAAAGAATCAACAGAACCAAAAGTTGGTTCTTTGAGAAAATCAACAAGATAGATAAAACCCTAGCCAGACTAACGAGAGGACACAGAGAGTGTGTCCAAATTAACAAAATCAGAAATGAAAAGGGAGACATAACTACAGATTCAGAGGAAATTCAAAAAAAATCATCAGATCTTACTATAAAAGCCTATATTCAACAAAACTTGAAAATCTACAGGAAATGGACAATTTCCTAGACAGATACCAGGGACCGAAGTTAAATCAGGAACAGATAAACCAGTTAAACAACCCCATAACTCCTAAGGAAATAGAAGCAGTCATTAAAGGCCTCCCAACCAAAAGAGCCCAGGTCCAGACGGGTTTAGTGCAGAATTCTATCAGACCTTCATAGAAGACCTCATACCAATATTATCCAAACTATTCCACAAAATTGAAACAGATGGAGCACTACCGAATTCCTTCTATGAAGCCACAATTACTCTTATACCTAAACCACAAAAAGACCCAACAAAGAAAGAGAACTTCAGACCAATTTCCCTTATGAACATAGACGCCAAAATACTCAACAAAATTCTGGCAAACCGAATCCAAGAGCACATCAAAACAATCATCCACCATGATCAAGTAGGCTTCATCCCAGGCATGCAGGGATGGTTTAATATACGGAAAACCATCAACGTGATCCATTATATAAACAAACTGAAAGAACAAAACCACATGATCATTTCATTAGATGCTGAGAAAGCATTTGACAAAATTCAACACCCCTTCATGATAAAAGTCCTGGAAAGAATAGGAATACAAGGCCCATACCTAAACATAATAAAAGCCATATACAGCAAACCAGTTGCTAACATTAAACTAAATGGAGAGAAACTTGAAGCAATCCCACTAAAATCAGGGACTAGACAAGGCTGCCCACTCTCTCCCTACTTATTCAATATAGTTCTTGAAGTTCTAGCCAGAGCAATCAGACAACAAAAGGAGATCAAGGGGATACAGATCGGAAAAGAAGAAGTCAAAATATCACTATTTGCAGATGATATGATAGTATATTTAAGTGACGCCAAAAGTTCCACCAGAGAACTACTAAAGCTGATAAACAACTTCAGCAAAGTGGCTGGGTATAAAATTAACTCAAATAAATCAGTAGCCTTCCTCTACACAAAAGAGAAACGAGCCGAGAAAGAAATTAGGAAAACATACACCCTTCATAATAGACCCAAATAATATAAAAATACCTCGGTGTGACTTTAACCAAGCAAGTAAAAGATCTGTACAATAAGAACTTCAAGACACTGAAGAAAGAAATTGAAGAAGACCTCAGAAGGTGGAAAGATCTCCCATGCTCATGGATTGGCAGGATTAATATAGTAAAATGGCCATTTTACCAAAAAGCGATCTACAGATTCAATGCAATCCCCATCAAAATACCAATCCAATTCTTCAAAGAGTTAGACAGAACAATTTGCAAATTCATCTGAATAACAAAAAACCCAGGATAGCTAAAACTATCCTCAACAATAAAAGGACTTCAGGGGAATCACTATCCCTGAACTCAAGCAGTATTACAGAGCAATAGTGATAAAAACTGCATGGTATTGGTACAGAGACAGACAGATAGACCAATGGAACAGAATTGAAGACCCAGAAATGAACCCACACACCTATGGTCACTTGATTTTTGACAAAGGAGCCAAATCCATCCAATGGAAAAAAAGATAGCATTTTCAGCAAATGGTGCTGGTTCAACTGGAGGTCAACATGTATAAGAATGCAGATCGATCCATGCTTATCACCCTGTACAAAGCTTAAGTCCAAGTGGATCAAGGACCTCCACATCAAACCAGACACACTCAAACTAATAGAAGAAAAACTAGGGAAGCATCTGGAACACATGGGCACTGGAAAAAATTTCCTGAACAAAACACCAATGGCGTATGCTCTAAGATCAAGAATCGACAAATGGGATCTCATAAAACTGCAAAGCTTCTGTAAGGCAAAGGACACTGTGGTTAGGACAAAAAGGCAACCAACAGATTGGGAAAAGATCTTTACCAATCCTACAACAGATAGAGGCCTTATATCCAAAATATACAAAGAACTCAAAAAAGTTAGACCAAGGGGGAGACAAATAACCCTATTAAAAAAATGGGGTTCAGAGCTAAACAAAGAATTCACAGCTGAGGAATGCCGAATGGCGGAGAAACACATAAAGAAATGATCAACATCTTTAGTCATCAGGGAAATGCAAATCAAAACAACCCTGAGATTTCACCTCACACCAGTGAGAATGGCTAAGATCAAAAACTCAGGTCACAGCAAATGCTGGCGAGGATGTGGAGAAAGAGGAACACTCCTCCATTGTTGGTGGGATTGCAGACTGGTACAACCATTCTGGAAATCAGTCTGGAGGTTCCTCAGAAAATTGGACATTAAACTGCCTGAGGATCCAGCTATCCCTCTCTTGGGCATATACCCAAAAGATGCCCCAACATATAAAAAAGACACGTGCTCCACTATGTTCATCGCAGCCTTATTTATAATAGCCAGAAGCTGGAAAGAACCCAGATGCCCTTCAACAGAGGAATGGATACAGAAAATGTGGTATATCTACACAATGGAATATTACTCAGCTATCAAAAACAACGAGTTTATGAAATTTGTAGGCAAATGGTTGGAACTGGAAAATATCATCCTGAGTGAGCTAACCCAATCACAGAAAGACATACATGGTATGCACTCATTGATAAGTGGCTATTAGCCCAAATGCCTGAATTACCCTAGATGTCTAGAACAAATGAAACTCAAGACGGAGGATCAAAATGTGAATGCTTCACTCCTTCTTTAAAAGGGGAACAAGAATACCCTTGGCAGGGAAGAGAGAGGCAAAGATTAAAACAGAGACTGAAGGAACATCCATTCAGAGCCTGCCCCACATGTGGCCCATATATATACAGCCACCCAATTAGACAAGATGGATGAAGCAAAGAAGTGCAGAAGTGTAGATCGCTCCTGAGAGACACAGCCAGAATACAGCAAATACAGAGGCAAATGTCAGCAGCAAACCTCTGAACTGAGAATAGGACCCCCGTTGAAGGAATCAGAGAAAGAACTGGAAGAGCTTGAAGGGGTTCGAGACCCTATTTGTACAACAATGACAAGCCACCAGAGCTTCCAGGGACTAAGCCACTACCTAAAGACTATACATGGACTGACCCTGGACTCTGACCTCATAGGTAGCAATTAATATCCTAGTAAGAGCACCAGTGGAAGGGGAAGCCCTGGGTCCTGCTAATACTGAACCCCCAGTGAACTAGACTGTTGCGGGGGGGGCGGCAATGGGGGGAGGGTCGGGAGGGGAACACCCATAAGGAAGGGGAGGGGGGAGGGGGATGTTTGCCCGGAAACCGGGAAAGGGAATAATACTCGAAATGTATATAAGAAATATTCAAGTTAATAAAAAAAAAAAAAAAAAAAAAAAAAGCACGAGGGAGAAATGCTAGCCTGAGTACATTATGCATAGCTGTACTGTATGGCAAGAAAGGTCACCTACTATCCGATTTGCAAGCTTTATTCTCTATGCCTAATTTTCTTATCGTTTTACTAAGGTGGAAAAGAGAAAGGAAGAGATAGAAGATGACCATTCCCTTCAAAACAGAAATGAATGTTATAACAAAACGTTTTAAATCAGCCCCGCAGTCCTGAAACACCTGGGCAAGGAAGCATTCCAAAGTCTTGATGGCTGTGTTTTCTGTGGAGAAGAACGAAATTCTGGAACCTTCCTTGGGCTCTCTAAACAATTCAGGGCACTGCCTTTGATCTCAAAGCCCCAATGGCACATGGGTTCCGGTTTCCATAGAAACTGCCTTTATGTACCGCCGTGTCTGTGTCAGCGGAAGGCCCAGCTGCCAACAGGCCTTAGGTGTGAACACCGAGGGCTGGAACCACGCGTTTGCCACGGACACATTCCAGCTTTGGAATTCACTTTTTCAGTCGGTTTCACCAAGTGCAGGATATTGGCCTTCGGGCTATAGAATAGAGCCCAATTACTTGGTATTTCTGAGAAATATTTTCTGGTAAAAATAAACATCAAGTCACGGCCTTGTTAAGACGGAATGGTTCGCCTTAAATGCTCAGACAACTCTGTCTTCCTTCTGGATGGCTCTAAGCGTGCCAGTGTGTGTTGAAAGCATAATTAAGTTCTTCCACATCTCCATGAATCTTTCAAGTCTGCCCAAATAATAAAGATTCCTTCGCACATGCAGTTGGGAAACTGCCGGCATTGACTTGAAATGTCCTTAAATAAGGGCCCAGTAAGATGGCCCAGCGGGTAAAAACGCTTGCCACCACACCTGACTACCTCAGTTCCGTTGCTCCAGAACGCTGGAGAGGAAGATTAGACAACAAAGGTTGTCTTCGGACCACTGTAGCTGTGGCATGTATGTGTATGTCCACGCACACTAAATTTGAAAATAAAGTTGTTTCTTTTCCTTTTTTGTTTTGTTAATGAGCAAAGGAGGCTCTTAGATCTAAAATATTTACTTCTGGACAGTCAAGTAAGAACACAGAAATTCCCATCCATGTCCTGAAGGTGGAGGGCACCATGAAATAATCAACCCATGATGTCAGAGTCTACAGTTCAGTCTGAGGAGACCCCACGGTCTTTGACAAAGGATCTTTCCTGTGACCACGAAGAGGCTTAGGAAACACTAGTGAAGACAAGTGCTATGGCTCTGCGTGCTGACCGCACAAAATGACAAGGGTCTGTATAGTTGGAAAACACAATTTTTAAAGCTGCCCCCAAGAAGAAATGATAGTTTCTTCATTTGAAAAAAAAAAGTTGTTTTCCTGATCTAAACATTCTAAAATATAGACAGGTAGCAAAACATCAAACGGCATAAATGTGCATAACTTTTTTCCCTTTTTTTAATAATTTTTCTTCAAAGAAAAAAAGTATTTTTAAAAAAGGAATAAACTTCTTTTTGGAGAAAGCAAAAACTGTAATCAGAATATATTGTATGAAAAAATCTATTTTCAATAAAAGAAAAATAGAGGGGAAGGCAAAAAGTATTGCTTAACCTTTATTAGTTTATTTTAATTTTTAATTTTAAAAACATGCATGTTTGCCTTCATGCATATCCACACAGCATGTACGTACAGTACCCAAGGAGGCCAGAAGAGGGCGTCAGATCTCCTCGGACTACAGTTGTAGATGGTAGTGAACTGCCCTGTGTGGTGGGGAATAAAGCTCAAGTCCTCTGGAAGAGCAACCAGTGCTCTTAAATGTAGAGCCACTCCCCGCCCCACCCCCTCACAAAAATCTCTCTTAAGCAAAAACGAGGCCCATTCTTTCTTCACAAGAGTCTACACCACGTGTAAGCCTGGTAGCATTTGAGTCTTCAGATGCCCCTACTCAGATCTTCAAAGTCTGAAATGCGAAGAAAAAATGGACTTGGTTAGGAACCTTAACTGTGCCGTGTGGGAGCCCTAGGATGGTATTAATAATTTAAAGTGACTCCGAATTTCCAGATGGTTGGGAGCATGAAGAACTGTATGCTCTGGTAAAGCAGCTTCATTTAATTAAAGGTGACTCTGGCTTGGAGTCCTGCTTCCCCGGTCCTTCTCAGCACGTCCACAGCTACGGAGATCATATCTGAGCGATCTACGACCTGTTTGTATGCACAGTTCTTTCGACTCTCTCTTCTGCTGCGTTATGATATCTGCTAACACAGAATAACCAAAAGACTTCTAAATCAGATCTGGGGAGCTGGCTCGGCAGTTCAGAGCAAGGGCTGCTTTTGCAGAGGACCTGGGATCCATTCCCGGCACCCACATGGTGGCTCACAACCATTCATAACTACAGTCCAGGAATGCTCATGCATACGTGCAGTCAAACTGCTCAGAAAAAAAATATACCTAAAATATTTGGAGAAATCAATGTTATTTATGTAGGTGAAGGCATAAGATGAAGTAAAACAAGCAGAGGCTTGGAGGAGAGATCCACCGTAGGAACTGACCTCCATTTTAGGAGTCCGCTATTCCCTCCTACAAGAAGAGCTAAAGGAAGTCAAAGAGAATAAAAGCATGGTTTGATTTCAATGGGAACTAAGAAGAAATTCATTAAACAAAGAAAGGAATTTAGTGTCAGACTCTTGGGCCAGGCTGCAGGCCAGGGACGGAGAACCCTGTGGTCTGCCTAGGCCTGGGTTCCGTCTCTAACACTCAGATGCTGAACGAGCTCCGAGAGGTAACTAACTGTGAGTGCATGCCTGGAATCCCAGGATTTGAGAGACAGAGGCAGGAGTTCAAGGCCAGCCTTGGTTATATAGTGAATTTGAGGCCAGCCTGGGCTACCATGAGACCCTCTTTTATTACTAGATAGATACATAGATAGATAGATAGATAGATAGATAGATAGATAGATAGATAGATAGATAGATAGATAGACAGACAAAGTGAAATAAGGCTAGAGAAATGTGTAATGGGCTAATAAAGAAATATTCTAAAACAATGATGATGTATTAAGCATAAATCCCAACAGTTGTTTCTATAAGCAATAAATATACAAAGGTATCTAACATCACTCTTGTTCTCTCCTAGGTATAAAACGTGCTAAAGGCAAACCATCCCTCTCCTCTGTGACTGCTCTCCGAGGAAGGACGGTGGACATCAATGCTGTCCCACCATCGAGTGCCTTGCCTGGGCTTTTCTCTGTCTCGCCCATCACTGAAAGACTCACAGTGTGTGTCCCCTCCCAGATCAGAATCTCAGTTAGGAACCAGAAACTGAAAGTGTGGAGGAATACTGCTTGGTGGCCCACTCAGGCTCATGTTCCAAAAGTTTTCTTACACAGCAGAGACCCACATGCCTAGGGAGTGGTGCCACCCACAGTAGGCTGAGTCCTCCTACATCAATTCACAATCAAGATAAACCCCTATTTGCTATTATCTTAACCTCGTTACGACAAGGAGGAGAGCATGTTTGATATGTTCTCCCCTATCCCCCAGCACCTAGAACCGTAAACACCTGGCACAAAGCAGGACTCCACAGTCCTGATTGAGTGGAACAGAAAACGCTCCAAATGGGCAAAAATGATTCCAGATGTAATCTATAATTATAAATGTGGTGACCATGCATTAATTCTTAGTGCATTAGTTAAGAAGACCTTCATAACTATTAATATTTAATTGAGATGAGTAATTAAGCCGGCTTTGTAAGGGAAAGGCAGACATATTGATGAAACTAAACAGAAGCAGCCAAAGCCATCAGCATTTACTCCGAAACCTTAACATATTGACATTTCAGTGGTGGGAAATGAGGGAGTAAATAGATTATTGTTCAACAGAGGGTGTAAGAGGACAGAGAAGCAAGCAAAGAAATTGCTCCCTAAACCCATTTTACCAAATTTCACTGAGCGTGGCCATCGACTGGATGCCTGTTCTCCAGTGATGGCTCCACTCCTGTGTACACATGGGCAGCTCTAACTGAACTTAGCAGGTTATAAAAAATCTGACGACATGAATTTGGGAGAAAGATGCGATGAGGGTGCCCCCCCACTGATGTTAAGGGGAGAATGGGGGAGTAAGCCTCACCGTGCTTCAGTATACCTGTGTGGAAAACTACCAAGCACAAAGAAAAACTAAATTCTAAAGACGTAATATAAATTAAATAACTTAATTAAGCATAAATGTATAAATTAAAAGAAGCATAAATGTATTTTATAAAAATGTCCAACATGGGGCTGAGAGATGGTACAGTGGTCAAGAGTCCTTCCAGAGGTCCTAGTTCACAGCAACCACATAGTGGCTCACAACCATCTGTAAAGAGATCTGATGCCCTCTTCTGGTGTGTCTGAAGACAGCTACAGTGTACTTATATATAATAAATGGATAAATCTTTTAAAAAAATGTCCAATGTGTACAGTTAAAGTCCTTGTTAACAGAAAGAATGTGAGAGTCTCTCACAGACTAGCGGTAGAAAGGAAATTGATAAAGTTTCGTACTCAGTAGGATTCAACACATCTTCTAGAGATCACCAAATATGCCTGAGATTATTACTATATGCAGATTTCTCAAGTCATGTTTTCATTTTTAGCATATACTCATTACACGACATAATAGGTTTCATTCTGACATTGCCAGGTTGGGGTGGTTTGCATAGGGATGGCCCCCATAGACTCATGTGCTTGAATGCTTGGCCACAGGGAGCGGCTCTATCAGGAGGTGTGGCCTTGCTGGAGGAAGTGTGACATTGGAGGGGCAAACTCGGAGGTCTTCTATGCTCAAGCTACACTCAGTGCAGCACACAGTCTCCTGCTGCTGCCTGTGGATCAAGATGTAGAAGTCTTGGCTCCTCCTGCATGCCGCCCTATTTCCCTCCTTGATGATAATGAACTGAACCTCTGAACCTGCAAGCCAGCCCCAATTAAATGTTTGCCTTTATAAAAGTTGCCTTGGTCATGATGTCTCCTCACAGCAATGAAACAAATACAACACTCAACTTGTCGAAGCTTTCTAACTACACAAAATTGTAAAAGTAACTTATCTGAGGCTGTGGAGATGGATTCACAGGTAAGAGTGCTTGCCGTGCAACCAGGATGAATGATGGAGTTTGAATCCCAGTACCTACATAACACTCTGGGCATTCTGAAAAGACCTGCAAACACGCCCTGGGAGATCATCTATATAACCTCTTCGGGCCGCTGCTTGTATGAGCACACGCGTGTGTACATTCACATACACAGGGAGAGAGAAATGAATAAAGCATTGAAAATAAATTGAACTGTCACTGAACATAGTGGCATACGCACCTGTAAGTATAGCATTTGGAAGGTAGAGATAGGAAGGTCAGGAGTTCAAAGTCACCCTCAGCTACTTAATGAGTCTGAGGACAGCACGGGCAGAATGAGAGCATGTTTGTAAACAATAAATAAGGGGACAAGTGGATAAGTTAATTTAGTAATATAGTAAAATGGTTTACAGCACAGTTGAGAATGACCCAAGTGTTGAAGATCATGTTTCCAATGAATGTTTCGTGATACCTACTGGTCTTTATTATATGGAAAGTTAGGGAAGAGAAGTAAGGGGGAAAGAATTGAAATTTTTTTTATGCCTAGCTATTAGAAGATATTACATGGAACCCTGATTCTATAAGGAGGTTGTGTTACCTCTCTCAGTACGGCCATCTGATTGAGAACTTAGATATCTGAGGTGAGTAGAATAGAGCACACGCTTTTTATAAATATGCAGAGGTTACCCAGTGCCTACTGGCAAAATAACGCAATGGGTCTTAAAAGGTTATATTTTTTCATCATCATAGACCTAAAGCATTTTGATGACCTAGGGTTGGAGAGAGTGGATATATGCACCAGAAAGTTTATACGAGAGAAACGAGGCCAAAAGTGAGCAGGAAAGAGACCCTGGGCTTCATCCGTGAAGTAGGGTTTGAACCTGGTATAACACTGCCATATTATACCAGGAGAGAATCATCTATCCAGTTCTTATCAGGTTTGAGCTTAGTACTTAATGAGCAATTTTCTTGAATGAATGAATCAATAAATCAATCAAAAAAATTGTTTATGCTGGAAGTGATGGTGCATGCCTTTAATCAGGAGGCAGAGACAAGCAGATCTCTGTGAGTCTCAGGCTACCTTGGCCTGTAAGGTCAGCTCTAGGTCAAAGGTCAACCAGAGTTATACAGTGAGACCCCGTCTCGAAAAATAAAATTGTTCATGTGGACACCAGAGGTGCAATTCAGTTGGTACAGTGTTCGCCTACTGTGTACAAAGCCCTGGTTTTAATCCCTAACACCACATAAAGTCGGGCGTGGTTTTACATGCCTATTACCATGTAGCTGTGGGTGACAGGGGCAGGAGGATCAAAAGGTAAAGGTGTGGTCAAGGCCAGAATGGGCTACATGAGACCTCATCTCAAAAGTAAAAGTGAAAAATTACACCAGGCCCGCATAATATGGGGCCTATCAGCACTAGGCCTGTCAGTGGTTCACTGTGGGTAAGGGAGGGTCCCATGACGCCCTACCTCTTCCTGAAGGACTATTGGAAGCTAGAAGCGATTGAGGGGTGTGTTGTTTTATTCAGGGGGTGTAGGCATTAGTAATTTGTCCTTGCTCCAGTAAACACTTCCGACCCACGCTCACGTAAGAAACTCTAAACTCAATGGAGAATAGGGCGTGAGAAGCCAGCTAAAATTCATTCTATAAATGTATAAAAACATTGCGTAGTCTGGAGGTGAGACTCCGAATAACACGCTACAGAGAGCGTCCTCCTGCACTCCTGAGGGTACAAAGATAAAAACAAGGGGGTGCGAGGGACAATGTCTCTCAGACACTCCGGAAGTCAAATGAAAGCCAACATAAGCAGTGTCGGTCACAGGCCCCCTCTTTCTGAGTTTTTTTTTTTTTTTTTTGGTCCCAGAGACCTCACACAACATTACAGGCTATTGTCACTGCTCCTGTGACCCTCTGGATCCTCTAGAACTTGATGGTGAAACCCTACTGCCGAAGACGCCACTTGCCTGAGTCGTAGGCTGTGGAGAAACTTAACTGGAGCTGCCCCATAAGCTTCACCCCTATTGGGTAGCTTTCACAGGGCCAGGAGGTCCTATCTATGCTGTCTGAGGAGAAAACTATTTAGCAATTGTGTCCAGCTGTGAACCCCAAGACCTAAAATAATGAGTTGCCTGAACAGCCACACTTACCAGTTCAATAGTGGCGTGAATGTTAAGAGAATAACTAAGCAGTGTCTGACTGATTGGTCATTTTTTTAAGCTTGTCACGCAAAAGGAACTCATACCTGGTACTGACTGGGCCATAGGCCTAAGAAAGAATGTGAGATTATTATTTTACTAAATGGATATGGCAATAAACTGCCCCTATACCCTTTAGGGTATATCTCTCATCTGTAAATTGGAGCATCTTTCCTCTCTCATCAGAGAAGCTTCTTCGTGAGGTAGGTAGCAATGAATAGAGAGACCCCGAGTGGTCAGTGCAGAGAACAGAGAGTGTAAGCTTCAGAGAACATTGCAGAAGGGAGAGTGGGGGGTGGAGAGATTGTAAGAGCCAGAAGGTGTGGATGTCTGCAGAGAAATATTATCTGTAGCATGCAATTGGGCTGTTGCACACATGAACTCACAGAAATTACAACTGCATGCACATGGCCTGCACAAGATCCCAACATGGATGAGAGAGAGGGCTCATCAAGCCCCGCCCTAAGCCAAGAAGCTATCGGCAATTAATGGCTGCTAGGAAAATGAGAGTCAAGTTTTAACAGGCACGTGGCCCCTAACAATCTACCCATGCCTCATTAGATGCTCCAACACCCAAGCCCACACAGATAGCACGAAGTGGGCTCCATGATTTAAAGGAAAAAATTAAGTTTAGAGGAGAAATTGCAGGGAAGAAAAAGAGGGGGTGGATCTGATTAAAACACCTTGTATGCATGTTTGAAATTCTCAACTTGAATTTTTTTTTTTTAAAAGGGGCAAGAGTAATTCAGTTGCACTCCTCTTGCAGAAGGCCCAAGTTCTGTTCCTAGCACCCACTGAGGCAGCTCAGGACCACCTGAAACTCCAGTCCCGGGGAATCTGATGCCCTCTTCTGGCCTCCATGGGCACTGCATACATATGCACAAAACTACATTCAGATACACACATACCCACGTCATTTAAAATGAGTAAATTTTAAAAACCAATCCGCATGCTGGGAAACACCTGACGTGGTAGCTACTGGGTGATGTGAGACAGGCAAACCTGGGGCTTTGGGGGAGGGGGATACACAGCCCGGAAGCCTAGGGGCTGGGGTGGGGCCTGTCAAGGAGTCATTGGTAGACAGCAGGAGAATATCCAGGTGAATGCAGGTGACCTTGGTGAATGTCAAGATAAGTCAGAGCAAAGAGCCCAGAAAACACCTCGACTGTCTGCCCCTCTGTCAGGTACAGTCTAGTTGGTACGTGAATGTCTGATAGGCTTGAGTTTTGTAGGTACAGTCTGAAACAGAGTAAGTTTTTTTTTAATTGCATAGTAATAGATCATTTTGTGAAAATACCTTCAGCCATCCACGTGAACACGCATCTGAGCAAGCACACAGAAAACATTTCTGCATCATAACATTTTCTTGGGCTTATTTTATAAATCAGAAAATAAAGCTAATTGCCCTTTGTAGGACAGAGGAAATAAAACACGAATTTCCTAAGTAACGTCAGGCGGTGCCGAGACAGAGTGAGAATGAGGTGTCGTACTCAAGAATGCGAAGCGTAAGGGGTTGGGGATTTAGCTCAGTGGTAGAGCGCTTGCCTGGCAAGCACAAGGCCCTGGGTTCGGTCCCCACCCCCCAAAAAAAAAAAAGAAAAAAAAAGAAGAAGAAGAAGAATGCGAAGCGTAGAGAATGTTCCCTGAGAACCAAGGAGGAAGAAACTACCTTATTATGGGGAAAGGAATTTCAGTTTGGCTGTGGAAGCTGGACCAGGACTGAATAAAATGAGAGAGCTAGGGACGGGGATCAGGGCCGGCCGGGTGCCCGCCCATCCTACCTCATCAACTGCGGATATGGGCGGGGCCGGTGCCCGCCCATCCTACAGCGTCATTTCTGTTCTGGCCCTTTATTGTCTAGTTGACACGAGACAGAGTTATCTGAGAAGAACTGCCCACAGTTGAGAAAAGACCTCCATCAGACTGACCTGAGGGCAAGTCTATGGGACATTTCCTTGAATGATGTTGAATGAGGAAGGGTCTAGTTCCCTGTGGGCGGTGCCGCCCCTGGGCTGGTGGTCCTGGGCGCTATAAGAAAGCAGGCTGAGCAAGCTGTGAGAGGCAAGCCAGAGAGCAGCACCCTCCATGGCTTTGCTTGAGTTCCTGCATCCACATTCCTGCCTTCAGTTGCTGCCTTGATTTCCTTCAGCGGTGAACTGGTGGCACGGAAGAGTAAGTCAAATGGACCCCTTTCGGTGTTTTACCACAGCAATAGAAACCTTAACTAATCTTCACAGAAGGCTCAAATAATATCCTAGAAGCCATAGTCAACAAGATTAAAGCTCCCTATATAGCATCGACAGTCTCTATATGCTATAATACCATATACCTTTATATATAACATTGACAGTCTCTAAATGCTGTAAGACAATATACTATACTTTGGAGTTGGGGGTATTTTTATTTTGACAGTGTCTCTGTACCTTGGCTGTCCTGGAGCTCCTTGTGTAGACTACGTTGTCCTAGAACTCACAGAGATCCACCTGCTTTACCTACTGAAGGTTGGGATTAAAGGACGGCACTACCACACCCATCTTAGAATCCTACTTAAGTGTTAGTTCAGACACGTTAAAGAGTCAAAAATGTTTTCTTGTTTGCTCTCTGAAGCAGAACAGAGAAGGGCGAATCACAGAAGCCCTGTATGCTGCATTCCTGTACGATAGAGAAGGATCTTGATTCGACAGTGTTGGCTGCCCTCTGCTGGTCATTTTGGTAAAGACTGGTTACCCTAGAATTTCCATCCATTAGTCAAGTGGCAACCTAAACGAGGTCATTTGTAGAAGTCTACATAGAATAAACGTACGCTAGTGCCAAGAAAGTGTTAGTGAACCCCAAAAGACCAGACCAGTCAGGAGCCGATCCGATGCAATCGCGTAAGGTCCTTTATTTACAAGCTCGAGTTTGGGCTCAGCCCACCGCTGATCCGTTGGCCGGTTTCGGTGGAGAAGACCCCTGAACACTTATTGGGGTAAGATTTTATAGAAAGTAGCAAGCGAGGGATGTCTCTAGCTTGGAAAGCATCTAATTGGAGAGCTACTGTGATCTTTAGCATGATTGGCTGGTGCTGGGAGTCAAACCGTAAACGTTTTTGTTTCCCTCTGTGTTAGGCAGGGGCAGGCTTGTACCAGGCTGCACCTGCGGGGTGCAGACTTGTTGGGGGATAACCTGGAAACACTGGATTTGTTGGGGGGATTAACCTGGAGACCCAGGTCTTGTTGGAATTAGCCTAGAAACTGGAGCTAGGTTTGGGTTTTGTTGGGGTAACTTGGAAACTAATGCTAGGTTAGTTTACTTAGGTCAGGCTCTCTAAAATGGAGTCTGAACTTCAAAGCTTTGGTTTCTCATCCCCACCCCTTTCCTCTGGTGACTGGAAGGCCCAATCATGGAGCTTCCTGAAGTTTCGTGGAAACAGTAACAGGGCTGTGTCTGTGGTGTCCCCGGGGGCATGGGTAGGGGTCCATCGGTGGGAGACAGAAGGCAGTCCTGAGGCTGAGTTCTCCTCCCACTGGCCAGGGCTGCCTTCAACTGCAGACAGATGTGTGGTGGATCCATTCTGCAACTCTATAGCATAGGGACTTTTTCAGCGAGGCTCTATTGACCCCTGGCAGTGTCTCTTGACCAGGACCCAACCTCCAGGCTAAAGTTGGTGTAGCTCCAGAGGTGGACTTGTTTGGACTTGTTTTATAGAAAGCACGAAGTTTAGATCAAACACGTTTGTGTACCCACTGGACACCCTCAAGATCGTTTAACAGTTGGTGATCAGCTGCTTCTGTAATAACCTCTGCCAGTAGGTGAACCAAGCATCATTTTTTTTTAAGATTTATTTATTTATTATATATGAGTACACTGTAGTTGTCTTCAGACACACCTGAAGAGGGCATCGGATCTCTTTATAGGTGGTTGTGAGCCACCATGTGGTTGCTGGGAATTGAACTCAGGACCTCTAGAAGAGCAGTCGGTGCTCTTAACCACTGAGCCATCTCTCCAGCCCCCAAGCATCATTTTTAAAGGGCTGAGTGCCATCTGGTATGGGGACTGCCATACTCTATAAAGGGCACTGGGAGAAGAGTCACCCGGACACTATCGGTGTCTAAGGTCAATTTAGTTAAGATCTCTTTTAGGGTTCTATTTATCCTTTTTACTTGTCCTGAACTCTGGAGTCTGTAGGAACAATGGCTTTTCCAGTCAATCCCCAGAATATTAGCTCATCCCTGACTTATCTTGGACACAAATGTAGGTCCACTGTCTGACCTTAGAAGCCTAGGAAAACTGTGCCTTGGAAGAATTTCTTTTAGCAGTTTCTTTTGTTCTGGTTCGAGCAGTCTCATGCTTATTTGGAAAGCCTCAGTCCAACCTGAAAAGGTATCTATAAGCATCAGTAAATATATCTAATTTTTTCTTGTCTTACCTCTGTGAAGTCTGTCTCTCAGTAGGCTCTAGGCCTTGTGCCTCACTGGCCAGTTCTTGACAGCATCAGCTAGCTTCTAGTTGGCATCTCTAACCCTGACATTAGCGTGACATATCAAATCCTGGACACCCATTCTCTGGACACCCATGTGGGAAGATCAGAGAATCTTCTGGAGTGTGTGCGGTCTCATTTCTTCTGGCAATAACAAGTTTGTAAACTGCTGTTCTCCACCATCCGCCATACTGTTGGGACATGGACAAAATCCTGGCTCAGATTATGTCACCTTTTGAAAAATTTAGCGTGGTCAGGGAATATAGGATCCCCCAGATCCAGGGAAGTCAGGGGCAAGAGAGGTCCGATTTCTAGGGCAGTGTGCCAGGCTGCTTCATCTGCCTGATTGTTTTCTGTCCTTTCTTTTCTGGCATCTCAAGTAGTGAATGATGGCCAGCTTTTTAGGCTCTTTCCTTCTGCTACCAGAAGACCTCTCTCCCTATAAATATCCCCATGGACATGAATGGGAGCAAAGGCACACCAGCTACCTGTGTCTCTTGTCTTTTCTCAGCTCTAATGCCTCAGTCAGAGCCACAGGAAAGAGAGAGCACACACACAGAATGGGAGAGGATATTTGCTCACCAGTCAGGGGCCTAATACCCAGAACATAGAGAGAATTTAAATAGCAATAGAACGAATAACCCAATCGATATATGGGCAGACGAATAAGCAGGGAGAAATCCAAATGATCAATAGCCAGGGAGAGAAAAGTGCCACGCTGTGTCCATGCAAATTAAAACTACAAGACTCTATCTTACCACAGCCAGAAGGGCCATTATCACAGAACAGCAAGGCTAGGCTGAAGAGGAAAGAGAGGGGGTACAGCGAGAATGGAAATCAGTACAACCATTGTGAAAACTCATTCAGGGGGTCTTCGAAGAGCTAGAAGTGGAACTTCCATGTGATCTAGCTATATCCTATATGGGTCTGTATCCCAAAGAACCAACATCCGCTTGTCACGGGGATACCTGCATACCCATGCCTCTCTGAACACTACCCCTAACAGTCAGACCAACAGTCAGCCCGCGTGTCCATCAGTGGATGGATAGATAGAAGAAACGTGATGTCTACACGCACAGTCATGAGCCACAAATGATGCCATTCATGATGAAGTAGATGGAGCTGGAGATGAACCAGAGTCAGAAGGACAAACAGCGCGTTTCCTCTCACGTTCGGCAAGCAGGATTTAAGGTAGGAAAGAAAGGAGATTGATTAGAAAGTGGGTGGAGTTCAGAGAGCAAGAGAGGGGACCAGAGTGTGAGTGTGATCAGAATACATCAAGCACTCGTGAAAATGTCACACTCCTGGGGTTGGGGATTTAGCTCAGTGGTAGAGCGCTTGCCTAGGGAAGCGCAAGGCCCTGGGTTCGGTCCCCAGCTCCGAAAAAAAAAAAAAAAAAAAAAGGAAAATGTCACACTCCTGTGAAAATGTCGCAGTGAAGCCTGCTATTTTTATATAACAAATATACACTACTTTTCCCTTCTGGCTTTTTGATACAGGGTTTTACTATATAGCATAGGCTAAACTCAAATTGGCAACCCTTCTGCACCCCCTCGAAAGCCCTGTGATTACAAGCAGGCATGAACCATCATACCCAGTTCATTACACACTACTTTTTTATTTCTCATTTGTTTCTTTGCTGGATTTTTTTACATTTTATTTTTCTTGGATATTTTATGTATCTACATTTAAAATGTTATCTCCTTTCCCCCCTCTACCATACCTACTCCCCCCCTTTTCCTGCTTCTATGAGGAAGCTCCCACTCCCACCTACCCACTCCCACCTCAACACCCTGGCATTCACCCACATTGGGGAAACGAGTTTTCACAGGACCAAGGGTTTTTCGTCCTACTGATGCTAGACAATGCCATCCTCTGCTACATATGCAGCTGGAGCCATGGGTCGCTCCGTGTGTACTCTTTGGTTGGTGGTTTAGTCCCTGGGAGCTCTGGGGCTGGCGGTCTGGTTGGTTGACATTGTTGTTCTTCCTATGGGGTTGCAAACCCCTTCAGCTCCTTTAGTCTTTTCTCAACTCCTCCATTTTGTTCCCCAGGTTTAGCCTTATGGTTAGCTGTAACCATCCTCATCTGTATCAGTAGAGTTCTGGAAGAAACTCTTAGGAGACGTCCATATCAGAGTCCTGTCAGCAAGCACTTCTTACATCAGCAATAGTGACTGGGTTTGGTGTCTGCATACGGGATGGATCCCCAGATGGGGCAGTCTCTGGATGACCTTTTCTTCAGTCTCTGCTCCATTCTTTGTCCCTGTGTTTCCTCCATGAGTATTTTGTTCTCCCTTCTAGGAAGGAATGAAGCATCCACATTTTGGTCTTCCTTCTTCTTGAGCTTCATATGGTCTATGAATTGTTAATTGGACATTCCGAGCTTTTAGAGTAATATCTATTTATCAGTGAGTGAATACCATGGGGTTGGGGATTGAGCTCAGTGGTAGAGCGCTTGCCTAGCAAGCACAAGGCCCTGGGTTGGGTCCCCAGCTCAAAAAAAAAAAAAAAAAAAAAGAAAAGTGAGTGCATACCATGTGTGTTCTTTCGTGACTGGGTTAGCTCACTCAGGATATTTTCTAGTTACATCCATTTACCTAAGAATTTCATGTAGTCATTGTTTTTCTAAGAGTCAAACTTAAGGACAAAGGCTGTCTTAGGCAAACACCAGGTGGAATTTAGGATAACACCTTGTTCCAGGAAATGAGCTAACCACCCTTAGCAGGGATCCTTCACCACCCCCTCTGTCACCACCCCCTCTGCGTGCCAAAGATATTTCCTCACCAAGGGCCTCCAATGAATTCAAAGGACAATAGATAGCCACCAATGAATTCAAAAGGTAATAGGCCCCACCAATGAGAAATAACCACCTCATGCTGTAACCTAAAGCCTATACCCTGAAAACAGTATAAAGTGTGTGGGCGTTTGTTCTTTGGGGTCATCACTGTTCCGATTACAGGGTCACCCCAGTGTACTAGATTATTAAACTTCTTGCTTATTGCATCAATTTCCATCTCCGTGTTTTCATGTGTGGGACCTCCTGGATGTAGGGCTGATCGGGTCCTACATTTTTAATAGCTGAGTAGTACTCCACTGCGTAGATGTACCACATTTTCTGTATCCTTTCCTCTGTTGAAGGACATCTGGGTTCTTTCCAGCTTCTGGCTATTATAAATAAGGCTGCTATGAACATAGTGGAGCATGTGTCCTTGTTATTAGTTGGAGCATCTTTTGGGTGTAGGTCCAGGAGTACTACAGCTGGATCCTTAGGTAGTACTATGTCCAATTTTCTGAGGAACTACCAGACTGATTTCCAGATTGTACCAGTTTACAATCCCACCAACAATGGAGGAGTGTTCCTATTCCTCCACATCCTCGACAACATCTGCTGTCATCTGAGTTTTTGATCTTGGCCATTCTGACTGGTGTGAGGTGGAATCTTAGGGTTGTTTTGATTTGCATTTCCCTGATGACTAAGGATGTTGAATATTTCTTTAGGTGCTTTTCAGTCATTCAGTATTCCTCAGTTGAGAATTCTTTGTTGGTTGCCATTTTGCCCTATTGACAGTGTCCTTTGCCTTACAGAATCTTTGCAATGTTATGAGGTCTCATTTGTCAATTCTTGATCTTAGAGCATAAGCCATTGGTACTCTGTTCAGGAAATTTTCCCAATCTGTTGGTTGCCGTTTTGTCCTAACAACAATGTCCTTTGACTTACAGAAGCTTTGTAGTTTTATGAGATCCCATTTGTCGATTCTTGATCTTAGAGCATAAGCCATTGGTGTTCTGTTCAGGAAATTTTCCCCTGTGCCCATGTGTTCGAGGCTCTTCCCCACTTTCTCTTCTATTAGCTTCAGTGTATCTGGTTTTATGTGGAGGTCCTTGATCCACTTGGAGTTAAGCTTTGTATCAGGTGATAAGAATGGATTGATTTTCATTCTTCTCCATGCTGACCTCCAACTGTAGCATCACCGTTTGTTGAAAAGACTATCTTTTTTCCATTGGATGGTTTTAGCTCCTTTGTCAAAGATCAAGTGACCATAAATGTGTGGGTTCATTTCTGGGTCTTCAATTCTATTCCATTGATCTCCATTGCCTGTCTCTGTACTAATACCATGGAGTTTGTTTTTTTTTTATCACTATTGCTCTGTAATGCAGCCTGAGGTGGAAGATTGTGATTCCCCCAGAAGTTCTTTTATTGTTGAAGATAGTTTTCACTATCCCAGCTTTTTTATTATTCCAAATGAATTTGCAAATTGCTCTTTCTAACTCTATGAAGAATTAAGTTGTAATTTTGATGGGTATTGCATTGAATCTATAGATTGCTTTTGGCGAGATGCCATTTTTACTATATTAATTCTGTCAGTCCATTAGCATGGAAGGTGTGTCCATCTTCTGAGATCTTCTTTGATTTCTTTCTTCAGAGACCTGAAGTTCTTGTCATACAGATCTTTCACTTGCTTGCCCCAAGGTATTTTATATTATTTGTGACATTCTAAAGGGTGTTATTTCCCTAATGTCTTTCTCAGTCTGTTCATCCTTTGAGTAGAGGAAGGCTACTGATTTGTTTGAGTTAATATTATATCCAGCCACTTTGCTGAAGTTGTTTATCAGCTGTAGGAGTTTTCTGGTAGAATTTTGGGGATCACATATGTTGTTGTAAAAATATAAAAATAAAAAAGTATTGTCGGGGTTGGGGATTTAGCTCAGTGGTAGAGCGCTTGCCTAGGAAGCGCAAGGTCCTGGGTTCGGTCCCCAGCTCCGAAAAAAAGAACCAAAAAAAAAAAAAGTATTGTGGTCTTTTACCCGCTTGGTCCAGCATCTCAGTGCCCCAAGATATCTGCTAGATATCTTGGCGGAAACACAGCCCAGCCACACGCTTTCCTACACTCAAACCCTCACATAAAAGAACACACAACACAATAATCTTAGATCCAGTTGGTAAGATATAATTGCCCACTTAAACATACAAAGCCCGGTACTATCCATCCCTTGAGAACATTAATAACAACCTGTAAATACACAGAGCAGAATCTTAACATCACCTGCCATCTTGTCCTGCCACGGCTTCTCCCTTCTCTCCTCTAGTCTCCTCCTCTTCCTTCAAACTTCTCTCCTGCCCATCCTTCCTTCTCCTCCAATGACAGGCCTCCTTCTATCCTGTACTTGCCCCACACCTGTACTTTACAAATTCAATGGGGAGGTGGTTCTGGTGCAGTTATCTGACTTCTGAGTACGAGACTAGGTAGCTGTCCTTGGGGCAGTGGAATTAGCATCAAAATACAGATAACTCCAGGGCAAACCACAACAACTTAAGTATATTAACCTATCATCTGCAAATAGTGATATTTTGACTACTTTCTTTCCAGTATGTATCCCTTTGACATCTTTTTGTTGTCTAATTGCTCTGGCTAGGACTTCAAGAACTATATTGAATAGGTAGGGAGAGAGTGGGCAGCCTTGTCTAGTCTACGACTTTAGTGGGATTGCTTCAAGTTTCTCTCCATTTAGTTTGATGTTGGCTACTGGTTTGCTGTATGTTGCTTTTATTATGTTTAGGTATGGGCCTTGAATTCCTGATCTTTCCAAGACTTTTATCATGTTGAATTTTGTCAAATGCTTTCTCAGAAACTGAGATGATCATGCAGTTTTTTTTTTCTTTGAATTTGTTTATATAGTGGATTAAATTGATAGATTTCTCTATATTGAACCATCCCTGCATCCCTGGGGATGAAGCCTACTTGATCATGGTGAATGATCATTTTGATGTGTTCTTGGATTCAGTTTGCAAGAATTTTATTGGATATTTTTACATTGATATTCGCGAGGGAAATTGATCTGAAGTTCTTTCTTTGTAACATCTTTGTTTGGTTTAGGTATAAGTGTAATTGTGGCTTCAAAAAACGAATTGGGTAGTGTTCCTTCTGTTTTTGTGGAGTAGTTTGAAGAGTACTAGTATTATGTCTTCTTTTAAGGTCTGATAGAATTCTGCACTAAACCCATCTATCTGGTCCTGAGCTTTTTTTTTTTTTTTTTTTTTGGTTGAGAGACTTTTAATGATTACTTCTATTTCTTTCGGAGTTATGGGACTGTTTAATTGGTTTATCTGATCCTAATTTAACTTTAATACCTAGTATCTGTCTAGAAAATTGTTCATTTCATCCAGACTTTCCAGTTTTTTGAGTATAGGGTTTTGTAGTAGGATCTGATGATTTTTGGAATTTCCTCAGTCTCTGTTATTATGTCTCCCTTTTCATTTCTGATTTTGTTAATTTAGATACTGTCTCTGTGCCCTCGGTTAGTATGGCTAAGGGTTTATCTATCTTGTTGATTTTCTCAAAGAACAAGCTCCTGCTTTTGTTGATTCTTTGTATAGTTCTTGTTGTTTCTACTTGGTCGATTTCAGCCCTGAGTTTGATTATTTCCTGCCTTCTATTCCTCTTGGGTGTATTTGCTTCTTTTTGTTCTAGAGCTTTTAGGTGTGCTGTCAAGCTGCTGATATATGCTCTCTCCAGTTTCTTTTTGGAGGTACCCAGAGCTATGAAAGCACTGCTTTCATTGTATCCCATAACTTTGGGTATGTTGTGCCTTTATTTTCATTAAATTCTAAAAAGTCTTTAATTTCTTCCTTGCCCAAGTTGTCATTGAGTAGAGCATTGTTCAGCTTCCATTTATATGTGATCTTTCTGTTGTTTCGGTTGTATCAAATACCAGCCTTAGTCCATGGTTATCTGATAGCATGCATGGGATTATGTCAGTCTTCTTATATCTGTTGATGCCTGTTTTGTGACCGATTATATGGTCAGTTCTGGAGAAGGTACCATGAGGTGCTGAGAAGAAGGTATGTCCTTTTGTTTTAAGATGAAATGGTCTATAGATATCTGTTAAATCCATTTGGTACATAACTTCTGTTAGTTTCACTGTGTCTCTGTTTAGTTTCTGTTTCCATGATCTGTCCATTGATAAGAGTGGAGTGTTGAAATCTCCTACTATTATTGTGTGAGGTGCAATGTGTGCTTTGAGCTTTAGAATGGTTTCTTTCATGAATGTAGGTACCTTTGCATTTGGAGCATAGATGTTCAGAACTGAGAGTTCATCTTGGTAGATTTTTCCTTTGTTGAGTATGAAGTGTCCTTCCTTATCTTTTTTGATAACTTTTGGTTGAAAGTCGATTTTATTCGATATTAGAATGGCTACTCCAGCTTGATTCTTGGGACCATTTGCTTGGAAATTTTCTTTTTCAGTCTTTTACTCTGAGGTAGTGGCTATCTTTGTCACTGAGATGTATGCAGCAAAATTCTGGGTCCTGTTTATGTATCCAGTCTGTTAGTCTGTGTCTTTTTATTAGGGAATTGAGTCCACTCATGTTAGAGATATTAAAGAAGAGTGATTATTGTTTCCTATTATTTTTGTTGTGAGAGGTGGAATTTTGTGTGGCTATCTTCTTTTGGTTTTGTTGCAAGTATTCTTGCTCTTTCTAGGGTGTAGTTTCCCTCCTTGTGTTGGGGTTTTCCATTTATTATCTTTTGTAGGGCTGGCTTTGTGGAAAGATGTTGTGTAAATTTGGTTTTGCCATGGAATATCTTGGTTTCTCCATCTATGGTAATTGAGAGTTTTGCTGGATATAGTAGACTGGACTAGCATTTATGTTCTCTTAGGGTCTATATGACATCTGCCCAGGATCTTCTATCTTTCATAGTCTCTGTTGAGAAGTCTGGTGTAATTCTGATAGGTCTGCCTTTATATGTTACTTGACATTTTTACCTTACTGCTTTTAATAGTTCTTTGTTTTGTGCATTTGGTGTTTTGACTATTATGTGACGGGAGGAATTTCTTTTTCTGGTCCAATCTGTATGGAGCTCTGTAGGTTTCTTGTATGTTCATGGGCATCTCTTTCTTTAGGTTAGGGAAGTTTTCTTCTGTAATTTTGTTGAAGATATTTTCTGGCCCTTTAAGTTGGGAATCTTCACTCTCTTCTATGCCTATTATTCTTAGGTTTGGTCTTCTCATTGTGTCCTTGATTTCCTGTATGTTTTGGGTTAAGAGCTTTTTGCTTTTTGCATTTTCTTTAACAGTTGTGTCAATGTTTTCTATGGTATCTTCTGCCCCTGAGATTCTCTCTTCTATCTCTTGTATTCTGTTAGTGATACTTGCGTCTATGATTCCTGTTCTTTTTCCTGGGTTTTCTATCTCCTTCTCTTTGTGATTTCTTTATTGTTTTTTTTTCCATTTTTTGGTCCTGTATGATTTTTTTTTTTTCAAATCCTTCACCTCTTTGGTTGTGTTTTCCTATAGCTCTTTAAGGGTTTTTTTGTGTTTCCTCTTTAAGAGCTTCTACCTGTTTACCTGTGTTCTCCTGTATTTCTTTCTTTTTTTTTTTTTATTAACTTGAATATTTCTTATATACATTTCGAGTGTTATTCCCTTTCCCGGTTTCCGGGCAAACATCCCCCTCCCCCCCTCCCCTTCCTTATGGTGTTTCCTCCCGACCCTCCCCCATTGCCGCCCCCCCAACAGTCTAGTTCACTGGGGTTCAGTATTAGCAGGACCCAGGGCTTCCCCTTCCACTGGTGCTCTTACTAGGATATTCATTGCTACCTATCTCCTGTATTTCTTTAAGGGAGTTATTTATGTCCTTCTTAAAGTCCTCTATCATCATCATGAGCTGTGATTTTAAATCCAAATCTTGCTTTTCTGGTGTGTTGGGATAGCCAGTACTCACTGTGATGTGAGAATTGGGTTCTGATGGTGCCAGGTAGTCTTGGTTTCTGTTGCTCAGGTTATTGTGCTTGCTTCTTACCATCTGGTTGTCTCTGGCTGGAGCTTATCCCTTCTTTGGGCCTGTGAGCCTGTGATCTTAGGAGTGACAGCACTCCTGGGAGACCAGCTCTCTCTGGGCAGGTTTTGAGTCTGGAGGACTGTGGAACAGCCTTAGATCTGGGTGCAGATGGAAACCAGAAAGGTCCCATCTCAGGCTGTTCTGTGGTTTCTGTGCCCTGTGCACTCCTGGCAGGTCTCTCCTTGGACAGTCAGTGGAGTGAAAGTGGGGTCTCCCCTGTGGGCTTAGGAGTGAGAGCACTCCTGGGAGACCTGCTCTCTGCAGGCAGGTTTTGGGTCCAGGGGACTGTGGGCCTTAGCTATGGGTGCAGATGGTGACTAGAAGGCCTTTCCTGGGTTTTTTTTACAGATTGATTCCCATGCAGCCCAAAGTCACCTCCAATTCCTTGCGTAACTGAGAATGAGATTGAACTCCTTATCCTCCTCCTATCCCTGCAAATGTCAGGCCTTCTCACAATCTTTCCCTCAACTCTTCTGCAGTGTTTCCTGAGCTTGCGTTTTAGGTGTAGTAACCGGGTATGGGCACACCACAGTCAGCTGTTCTTGAATCTTCACAACTTGCTGTAATGGTCTCCTGCTGCAAAAGGGAGCTTCTTTGATGAGGAGTAAGAGCTACCCTTATCTGAGAGTGAGCTTTTGGCTTCCAACTCTCCAGCCCTGAGATTCAGGTGCACCAGCACTCTTGGCTTAGTAACAAGGGGGTTTGTTGTTCTCTCTCTCTCTCTCTCTCTCTCTCTCTCTCTCTCTCTCTCTCTCTCTCTCTGTGTGTGTGTGTGTGTGTGTGTGTGTGTGTGACATATGTGTATGGGTACCCCCAGATAAAAGTGTGCCCTTGAGGCTGGAGATACAAACAATTGTGAGCTGCCAGACTGGAATGGAGAGAAAACTCTGGTGCTCTGGAAGAAGAGCAATGCTCTTGACCACTGACTGACCTCTCTAGCCAAGCTGTGAGTTGTTGAAATCCCAATATTCCCTGGATAGTTTCATCTTCCTACTGATATCAACTTTATGGACCCTAAACCCATGGGGGAAAAAAAAGAGATGAAGAAAAACGAAGCAAGTCCCCATGCTCACATCTGGTCTTCACATTGTCTCTCCCCATAGGAAGCACAAAAACTGGGCTGTTCTCTACCTCTTACCTCTGCATCCCACAAAGCTAGCAAATTCACGCATAGGTCATTGGTAGCCCCTGGGGGCACGAACTGTAGCCTGGGTCTCGTTTCAGTGAACTCATGAGGGTTAGTTCAAAATCCAATTGTTTCCTCTGCTCAGGCTACAAAACTGGTTAATCAAGTGAAATCGCTTATTGCTGGATGTTCTCTCTCTCTCTCTCTCTCTCTCTCTCTCTCTCTCTCTCTCTCTCTCTCTCTCTCATCTATTTTATTGTATGTGTATCCTACATTTATGCATATGCTTCCATATAGACGGATGGCCACCAGCCACCATATGGGTCCTGGCAACCAAGCCTGAGTCCTCTGTAAGAACAGCATGTGCCCTTGACCACCGAGCTGTCCCTCCCGCCCTGCTAAAGCTTTCAAGGTGACATAGTAAGATAAACAGGAGATGTGAAAATGGTCTATCCACCCACTGCACTTACCTGTCCCACTACCTCATGCGTTTACATGTCCTGGCTTCACGGACACAGTAAGAAAAGTGTAAACAGGACACAGTTTGACTGTTGGGCTATTGACAATGATGCCAATGTTGGGACTCCAGTAATTCCAGCAAGCCTTGATGAAAGTAAGACCATGCCCTTTGAACAGGACATACAAAGCATCCGCCACAGGTTACATCAGATCCCGCTGGCTACAGTCGCTGCCAGGTAGGGACAAAGAGTGCCTTTCCAGAAAGTTCTTCTTTTGTGTGCCAAGCTTCTGTAATAAAAGATCTGGATGATGTTTTAATCATATACACATCTTGCTCTTGTAGCACCAACTGAAGTAATATAGACCTAAAGTTCAAAGCCCTGTGTTTACTCAAGATAATGAGGCATGGAAAGTCAAGAGTGAGTTGATTATAAGAAGTTGCTGGAAGCTTCCTGGGTACAACTGAGTCCACAACTCAGGACTATGACTGATAAAGAGCCTTAGCCTTCTGGGCTGCAAGCAGCAGAATTTAGAAGGCAGCTCAGTTTGGCATAGGAGAGACTGGCTAGACACACTGCATTCCCAGTCTCTGGTCCCTTATTTATCACTCTCTAACAAGGGGTCTAATGTTACTTATTTAAATTCTTAGAGCTCACAGCTACATAATTAAAGAAGCAGCTGGTTATTAATTAAAAATTCCTACAAGCATAAAAATCGTAATTCGAAAGCGCACAATATAATAATACCCATAAGAAACATCTGTGTGTATAAAGGAAAAAAAAAAACAATAACAAGAAAAAATGTCCTTTGTTTATTGAAAACTGGAAAATGCGTCATGGCGAGATTCTGTCGACCACTAGAGGGCAGTGTTGGGCTATTTGTCGAAAACAACCTGCATGGTGGTTGAAGTACCAAGAATTATCTTTAGCCCATTGACGTTTGTGCTGCAAGTCTCTCTCGCCAGTGAGAGTCATCAAGGCTGAAAGAACAAAAGGTTCAAGGCTCAACCTGTTCTGCTTGCGCTGTTCACACGAGGGCCTGTTCTTAGTGATAGCATTTTTAGGTTACTCTTTAATTCACTATTTAAATTATCATGTATAGTCTTTAAAATCTACAGTTGCTAAAAGTAAATTAAGCTGGGCTTGGTGATGCTCACCTTTAATCCAAGCACTGAGAGACAGAGGCAGGAGGATCTCTATGAGTTCTGAGTCGAGTCATGGCTATACAGTAAGACCCTGTCTCCAGTTAATTTAGTTAGTTGGCTGACGTTGGTTGACGATAGTGTTGGGAGGGCACTTGAATCACACACACAGCCTAAGATCTTGGTTAACGAGAACCACAATTCCAGAGCTTCCTGTTTCAGAAAAACTGAATGTTGGCAAGCTGTGTGCACCAATATTTTTCTGTCAAAGCCAAGTGGACTTTAAAAATTTTTAAATTCAGAAAGTCATAGAGACTAGTGAACTCTACAAATTTTAATATAAGAAAATAAAAATATCCCTATTAATAATTGTGTAAGACTTAGCCTTTGCTATGTTTATTTATGCATTTATTGATTGGTTATTGTTGTTGCTATTGTTGTTGTTGTTGTTGTTGTTGACACAGGATCTCACTATGTAGCCCTGGCTGCCCTGAATGTGATGATATACTATGCAGAATAGGCCTTTAACTTCTGCTCCCCTCCCCTCTCCGTCCCCTTCCCCTCCTCTCCTCCCTTCCCTTCCCTCCCTCTCTCTCATCCACCCTCCTCCCTCTCCCTCCCTGAGCCCTCTCCCTCTCCCTCTCCCTCCCTTCCCCTCCCTCTCTCATCCACCCTCTCCCTCCCCTCTCCCTCTCCCTCCCCGAACCCTCTCTTTCTCTGAAGAGGCAGGGTCTCACTTTGCAGCCCTGGCTGGTTCCATAACTCACTATGTAAACTAGGTTAGCCTTAAAAGAACTCCACCTGCCTCTGTCCCCCAAGCACTGCAATTAAGATATGTGCCAACACACACACACACACACACACACACACACACACACACACAAACACACAGTAATAACAACAACAACAACAACAACGCAGACCTAAATTTCTTTAATGTGAAACAACCCTACATGCTGGAGAAAGTGCCTTTTGCTTTCTTAACATTTCCTTTAATGTTTGTCACAACATTCCATTTCTAAGATATGAGGCAGAAGGTCGAGTTATGTTTCAGATTTCTACTGAGGCAGATTTCTACTTGGGGTCCCTGGGGCATGCAACAGTATCCAGTGTATCTGGATAAAATCATAACGGACTAGACCAGGACCAGCAAGGTGACTCTGAGCACTTCAGCTTGATCCTTGGAAACCACATAGAGGTGGAAGGACAGAACTGTGCTCCCAAACACACACACACACACACACACACACACACACACACACACACACACACACACAAAGTTCAAACTTACTTCAAAGAACTAAGCAAAGAGACAGGGCAGCAAAACTGCACCAAGAAAACTAGCTCCTCCAGGATGGAGGAATGGAGCAATATGGGGATTAAGAACATGCAAAGACATGTGGTACAGAGGCAGGAAGACAGAGGGAGCTCTGCGAGTTTGAGGCCAGCCTAGTCCATATAGCAAGTTCTAGGCCAGCCATATCTACACAGTGAGACCCTGGAGAAAGAGAGAAAAGAAAAAAGACAGAGAGAGACAGACACAGAGACACAGAGAGAAAGACACCCACATGGGGTGGGGAGGGAGGGAAGAAAGAAAAGAAAATGGAGGGAAGAAGGAATATGCTGCCGGTGTGAGGTGCTTTTAACAGAGAAGCTGACAGTTCCTGCACACAGCACACAGCACACAGCACATAGCACACAGCACACAGCACACAGCACACAGCACACAGCACACAGGACACTGTGGTTGCCACGAGGGCGATGTGAAGCAAGTTCACTGGACAAGAGTGATAGATTTGTGATGTTGTAGACAGAAACGAATTTCTCTCAACCCCTGAGGTAGACTGATGCATTCTACTAGTGTGTGTGTGTGTGTGTGTGTGTGTTGTATGGTGTGTATACGGGAGGGGGTGCACGTATGTTGTGGCACTCATGGAGATGGGAGCTTTCTGTGGCCATCAGGGTTCTGGAGAAGGACCTTAGGGGGTCAACTTTGGTGACAAACACCCTTACTTGCTGACTCATTTCACCAGGGTAGATTTTAAACAGCATGGAGTAAGTTACAAATTCTCCTATATACAGATTCTGTTTTTAGTATTCCCATGCTCAGAAACATCTATTATTTACAGATTTCAAAAAAAAAAGCTTAAGGTTATCATGGTGAATAAAAGTCTTAAAGTTTTTAGTTGTACAAGTCAGAACAGGCACAGATATAGAAGTCACAGAAGAAGTACATTTAGGTACACTTCCTGTTTCATTTTTAAGACTACATAGTTTGTATGGAAGAGAAAACTAAAGTCAAATGAAAACCAAGATTGTCTTCCCAGTTTCTGTCTGAGGCAAAACCAATTGTAATTGCCTTACCAGGGATCAGAACAAAGCACGCCTTGGAAATCTCTGAATGGGAAAACACCAGAATTAAGCATTTCCCCACAGTAACCTGTCTGAAAGAATATTTTTGGCTCTTTGAAGTCTAGCAAAGACACAAACCCCCTTGTGTTTTTCCCCTTTCAGTGAAACAATAGGAGTTGGTTGATTTCTTGGAAGAGTTACCTTCTATTTTATTTCACGTTTCCCGCCAATGCTTTTGTTCCCAGACACCCAGAAATCCTGCTTTTCTAAGGCAAGACCAATGCCATAGGCACAAGTCATAACGGTAAGGAGAGCTTAAAGAACTCACCTCAGCCGCACTGTCCCGGAGGCTCACAGAGAATCCGTGCAAATGCCCTCTGCTGCTACTGTTTTAGGACAGATACATTGCCTCACATTCAAGTGTTGGAGCGGTAGGTGAGGCCAGCACAGGAAATAGCTTCTTTAGTTTAATGTGGATGATGGGTAACACTTGGACACATGGGCATTCTCTGTCCCAGGGCTTTTAATCATCAGGATGGAAGGACTTTGTAGACAGTCTTTAATTGGGCTGATAGAAAGGCACGTGCAACAGATGCGAACAGTTGGCTCTCCGAGCATGGAATTACAGACCTGTAGGAAGACCCTGGTGGGATTAGTCCCTTTACTCATACACCATCCCTAAAAACCAGGCATGGCAGGACACTAGACATCTTCCATCTAATGTCTACAACACCAAGACAATTGTGAAACAGATGTATTTTATAATACATCAATGTGATCTTCTTGGTGGTTTACTACATAAAGGAATGTGTGACGGCCACACAACACACATAACTGTCAAACCACAACAAAAAAATGCTCAAAAATGATGCAGCAAGAGCCATTTAACTACAGACGTTCTAATTTTTCTCCTAACTCCCTTCCCTTTGGGATGAATTCCTCTAGCGGCCTTCAGTCACAGTCACTGGGCCCCAGGACATCTTATTGGTACCATGCTGTCCTGTTACAAAGTCCTCTTGTCTTGCTTGAATTCGCTGTTAGCTGGCTTTTGGCTAACTGATGACTCGAGGCTCTTGGGGTGCTACACCTTTTGGGTGCTCTTGGAGAGAAAGGAAAGTCTGTACTCTGCTCTGAGATGACTGGAACACCATCAGCCCAGTCTTTTTTTTTTTTTTTTTTTCAGAGCTGGGGACCGAACCCAGGGCCTTGCGCTTGCTAGGCAAGCGCTCTACCACTGAGCTAAATCCCCAACCCCATCAGCCCAGTCTTTTTTTTTTTTTTTTTTTTTTTTTGGTTCTTTTTTCGAGCTGGGGACCAAACCAGGGCCTTAAGCTTCCTAGGTAAGCGCTCTACCGCTGAGCTAAATCCCCAGCCCCCATCAGCCCAGTCTTAAAACACTGAACCGTGTTCCTTTGCAGTCAAGTGATCCACGGTCCCTCTACAGTGCTAGGGTATGTAATGTAACTGGACATACAAGATACAGATCCGAGAAAGCCGATTTGGGGGTTGCGAAGACGGGCCCAGTGGTTAAGAGCAGAGTGCCTGAGTTGAGCAGCTCAGATCTTCTGTCATGCTAACTCCAGGGGCTTTGATTGACAGCCTCTGTTGGCCTCTGAGGGCACTGACTCTTGTACACAGCCTGCTTCCCATATACACGGACACTCTTACTTTTAAAAATAAACGCTAATTTTTTTGAAGCTAATTCTCTCTTCATTCTTTAACTTTGTAATATCATCAAACTTTCTCCTTACGTGTAAAACTTGGAATAACACATACTATGTGTCTGAGCGGCGTTCCACCTGCCAAATTTTCGTGTTGAAGATTACAAAAGGCAGAAATAATGTGTAGGGTTTTGGTTTTTTCTGTCATTGATTTTTTTCTGTGGATTTTTCTTGGGCTTCTAGACAACACATTTACAATCACTAAAATGTCTCCCAGATTTTCACGATTCATTTTTATTTTAAAGACACAGGATTACTAAATAGCCTAGGCTGGCCTAAAACTCAGGGATCTTACTGCACAAGCCTCCAGACATTCCAAATTATAGGTGTGCTACCTCAAACCGGCCGTGATTAACTCCCATTTGCAGATAACAACTTCAGTCCTTCGTTCTAGAAGTTACTATTTTGCACGCGGTGCAGCGATTGGACCCAGGTCTGTGCATGCAGGACTAGTGTTGTGTCATTGAGACACTAATTCAGCTCTAGTCTTTAAGTCTAGTATGGCTGAACATACAAGGACTTCCAAAATCTAAATTATATTTGTAAACAAAAACAACTGTCTGTGGATACTCAGTCTTCTGACATCTTCAAAATGATTCTTTCCATCTCTTGTTGGCATAAGCTTATGTTGGTCCATGAAGTATTCTACTTTGTTTTGTGTTTGCTTGTTTGTTTGTTTGTTTGTTTTGAGACAGGATCTCACTATGTAGCCCTGGCTGACTACAATAAAAAGAAATTGCTGTTAGCCAGGACTGGAAGATAGAAGATTGGTAGTTCAAGGTTGTCCTCGGGTACACAATAATTTCAAGGTCAACGGGGACTTCATGAAACAGCCCCTGTCCCCACACTCTAAAACTGCTGTCACTTTTATTTGTAATTTTTTTTTTTGGTTGTTGTTGTTGGGTTTTTGTTGTTGTTGTTTTGTTTTGTTTTGTTTTGCTTTTTGTTTTTTTTTTGAGACAGGGTTTCTCTATGTAGCCTTCGCTGTCCTATAACTTACTCTGTAGACCAGGCTGGCCTTGAACACTGGGCATGTGCCACTACAGCCTGGAAGCATTTATTTTTTTAGGGTTAAAAGAGATGTAAGATACACTTGCTCTTGCAGAGGACCTGAATTCAGTTCCTACCACCCACACGGTGGCTCACAACTCTAACCCCAGTTCCAGCTGATTCAATGCCTCTGGCCTCTGCATGCACCAGCAACACTCATGTATAAAGCTTAAAAAAAAAATCATTTTATAAAACAATTTTATTACCAAGACTATGGGCTGCAAAGGCTTACTAGTTCTGTATCGGGAAGGGGAAGTTTACGTACATTTCTGGCAGTATCTAGTTTAGTGTTCCTTCAGTTCTTACACCACTGAGTTACAAGCGAGAAAATGGAGATCTCCCTCATCTTGATGATGTCAGAACCAGTGCCGGTGATGTCATAGCAAGGCCCAGTGTGTCACTGAGACTCTTTGGATCCCCTTGTCTCTGTACTACATATGGACTGAACATATTTCTGTTTCTTTGACTGCATGCAAATACAGGCGGTTGCTGGTTTACAATGATTCAACATCTGGTTTTTCAATTTTATTAAACAAAACCCGAATGACCTCGGTAAAACATTAAAGCCTAGGTCACTGTTATCTGGCGAACCTGCCGATCTAAGGAAACTTTCTCGTATGTTCCTGCTGTTACTAGGAAACTTTCTAATGCCAAGATTGATTACAGAGTCTGTTATGTTCCGTGCCCTTGGGAACCAATCACGATAGAAGTCATTAGAACTGTTTTGTATAGTTACCCACAATAAGCTAGGACCCGAACCACCCACCCACCAGCACTTCCTGCACCTGTGTATAAGCTGCCCCTGGGATGGACCCCACCTGAAGACAGACACCGGTACTAGGATAAAAAAGGATTTGGACTAAGACTTCCATTTTGAGTAGAGGTCCAGTTAAGTTCCCAAGACCTCCCTAGGAACAGACATCCTACTTAGCAGGAAGAAACATGTACATGGGTGACTGACATCCTTGTTGGCAAATTAAGACAGCAATGTTAGACAAGGCCCATCCTGGTGGACACATCAGAACATGAATATTAGACAGGCAAGTCCCTGCCACAGTTGAACGCCCCAACCAATGGGAGCAGGCTAAGCGTACAGCCAAGACATGTTCCTAAGGAAACCCTCTATCCCTAAATCCTGATTGGTGAAATAACTTGGCACAGACACTTATAGATTTGGGGCTTAAAATCTCTGTAGAATATTAATTCAATATCATGGTTTGATTCCGGAACCTAGATTATGTCCCTGGTCGACTCATTCTGCATCATATGCTCAATAAACTATCCCTGTCTTAGATCAGTATTCATATGGTTTGTGAGGTAATCCCCAGCCCCCAACAAAAACTGTATTTAGGATTTTTAATTTAAATATTTTCCTAGGACAGGAAGCCATAGTACCATCAGTTTTTGTTGTTGTTTTAACAGTTTTTCTATATAGTATGTAGGCTAGGTTGGCCTTGGATTTGTGGCAATCATGCCTTGGTCTTGGGATTACTGGTATGTCCGTCCTTTCTTTCTTTCTTTCTTTCTTTCTTTCTTTCTTTCTTTCTTTCTTTCTTTCTTTCTTTCTTTCTTTCTTTCTAAAGATTTATTTATTTGTATGAGTACACTGTAGCTGTCTTCAGACACACCAGAAAAGGGCATCGGATCCCATTACAGATGGTTGTGAGCCACCATGTGGTTGCTAGGAATTGAACTCAGGATCTCAGGAAGAACAATCAGTGCTCTTTTTTTTTTTTTCCGGGGCTGGGGACCGAACCCAGGACCTTGCGCTTCCTAGGTAAGCGCTCTACCACTGAGCCAAATCCCCAACCCCTGCAGCGTTCTTTCTAAACCCAACCTTCCTAAAGTCAGTTTGGTTTTTTCCTTTTAGCATCCTTTTTAATGTCTTGTGTTACTGGCACGGTTTAAATATGCTTGGCCCAGGGAGTGACACTATTATAGGAGGTGTGGCCTTGTTGGAGGAAGTGTGTCGCTGGGGGCTTGGGCACTGAGACCCTCCTCCTAACCACTTGGGAGCCAGTCTTCTCCTAGCATCCCAGCCTGGAAACTGCCATGCTCCCACCTTGATGATAATGGTCTGAACCTCTGAACCTGTAAGCCAGCCCCAATTAAATGTTGTCTTTATAAGAGTTGCCTTGGTCATGGTGTCTGCTCACAGCAGTAAAACCCTAAGACAACTTGACTTTCAATTTACTATGGGTTTATCGAGATGTAGCATCATCATAAATGAAGTGTCATCTGTATAGCCAACTAGTGAACTCTCTCTATTCAGCTCAACAAATGGAGTTAGTGAACACGGAATCACTGTTCCTAAGGAACGTACAGGATTAGATTCTGGCAAGTTGCTGGCATCCCTGTCCATGTAATCCATGCTGGCTCAGTAACACGGAGCCCTCTGCCAATACCACCGTAATCTACGCACATACCCTTCCCCCTGAGGCACATCACACGTTCCTTATACCTCGAAGCACTGGACGCTTCCATAGGACACTCGGTGGCCATGTTAGAAAAGGCCAGTGAAATGGCTGAGTGGGTAGACACTGGCTGCCGAGGCTTACTTACAGCCTAAGTTTGATTCCGGGGAACCCACAGGAGGGAAGAGAAATGACTACTTCAAGTTGTCCTCATGGCATACGTGTCACATGTGCACACACACGTGCAGGCGCGCAAAATTAGAAAAAACAGAATTGAAGAAAAAGGGGAGACAAAGAACTGAGAAAAAAACAGCATCAGAACTGTGAAGGGACCACACTCGGGAACCGTGCCGAGCACTGGCCAGTTTGAATTCCGCTAATTTGTCAAGCGACTCGATTTCTTCCCAATGACCTTAAAAGTGCTAGGAATGTTGATCTGGGGAGGTGAATACATTTTATCATGAATGCAGATTTGCAAATATAAACATCTACAAAGTCAGGGTTCACTGTACCCAGCAATCAATGTCTTCCCTGTATCCGGGTAACTGCAGAGCGGCGCTGGCTACGCCAGGGAAGGTACCTGCACCTGCCTGGCCGCCTCTGGGTCCCTGGGCTTCCAGAATCAGCCCCTATGCTAATGTGAGGAAAATTCCTGTGGGATTTATTCCTGAATGCCACAACCACAACTGTCACCTTTCTGAATGCCACAAAGAGCTGAAGCTATAGTTTACATCACCCGTGAACTTTTCCCGATTAATCCAGAGAGCGCTCAAGCCTTCCATACTCGCTTCAGGTGACAGCTGATGTGTGGGTCCTCTGTGAGAGCAGCAAGTGCTCTTAACCACTAAGCCGCCTCGGTCCCCCTCTAGATTACTTTTCTCTAACTTGTCAATTATGATAGAACTACACAGGCTGCAAACAGACCTACAACTACCCTGCAATCCAAATAATAAGAATTATCTCTCTTGGGCTGGAGGGATGGCTAAAGGGCTCAGTGGCTGAGTTACCTCACTGGAGGCTTGTGAGATGGCTCAGTGGTGAGTACACACTGCTTTCCTAGGGATCTGAGTTTGGATCCCAGCACACTTGCACACAGATGCACATACTCCACAACCACACACATAATTCATGTAAAACGAAATCTTTTTCTTAAAAAGACATTATCTTTCCAGAGACTTTAATTTACAAACCTTTATTTGTGGACAGTTGGGCACAAAGATTACACAGGATCTAATCCTGTTCTCAGCAAAACTATGATTTTTATGAACAAGGCCAGGCATCCTGTCTTATTTTTACACTTTTACAACTGAACATTTAGTTTTTAATACTAAATGTCAAATACATCCAAATTACATCTTTCCCACTGTGCTTCATGATATTTAAATAAAAGCTTTGAAATTCAGTGCATGAAGCTGACAATGACATCTGTAATTTTTTCACGGAACTGGGAGCGGACTCATCGTTTTCTTGAAAGGAACTTGGCGCAAAAGGCAGCAGAGAGGTCTCTGTACGGGGTCTCCGAGTCTGACCTGCTCGGTGGTATCCGGCACAGCTGTCGGAAGCCAGGGGAGCGCAGCAGAAGGTTCTGAGAGAGGCCCATGAGGCTGGAGCACAGCCAGTAGAGAACAAGTGCCTAGAGAGAGCACACGGTCAGCACCGGTTCCTGTGTGGCCGAGGTTTGCAGTCAGTCGAAACCCCGGCATCCTGACAGCATGAGGGCTCCACCAGATAAGAGGGCTGAGCACACAGAAGCAGGAAAGCAGGTAGATGGTGGTAGCCTGGGGGCGAGGCCACGTCCCTTGGCAATCTGACTGGACCTCACTTTCCCTAGTATGCATCGGCCTCCCATGATTCCCCAGTAACTAGTTTCTCTGTGTTATCAGGATGCATTTTTTTTTAGTTCTTCAAGACAGAATTATCATCAACTTTCTTTTGTGATACAACCCAGGCTGGCACTTCAGACTAAGCCTGAGGCCTTTTTATGCACATATGTGCTTCCAACACATACGTGGGTTTTGTAAACATATGTGTGTTTCAAGCTTTGCTTGAGCATCAGAAGGCAGTCAGGTCTGGATGAGGCTCTCCATGCCTGAGTCCTGTTCTCCATGCATCCTTTGGCTTTGTGCTACTCATTTCCTGTGCTTCAGTTTCCTACCTGTGAAGCGGGGCAGCGGCTGTCCCCGTTCTGAGAGCATCTGTACAGAACGGTAAGCACAATACACCACCCACAGGGAGGGAGACCCCAAGGGCGGGCAGGCTAGCACTGCAGTTACGATTGATCGATCGATCGATCGATCGATCGATCAGTACCTGAGCCGGCTGGAAAAGGGAGCCGCCCCAGCAGCAGTCGTGGTTTAACTTCCCTCCCAAGCTTAGGCTCCTCTTTACTCAAGTGGGAGACTAACAGGGCCTGCCTCACTGTGCCACTGAGGGAAAATGAGGTAACATTCAAGGCACATTAAAATGAGCGCCTACGAATGGCAAGGTGGACCAACCCGGATGATGAGGACGTGATTCCTAGGCCTCTGCTGGTGGAAGGAGAGAACAGACTCAGGAGCCTGTCCCGTGACATCCACACACGTGCCCTCCCTGCCATTTTCTGAGTAGCTGGGACAATGGCCACGCACCACCTTTAGCTCACACAGAATTGCCAAGCGTTTTGCCCACCGCGTTTCTCAATGCATCCAGATGGAACTATAGGCTGCTAACCACATAATTCCTTCTGTTGCTAAGAAACAAAATCCTAATTTTGCTGGGTATATGACATCCAAAAAACCACTATACGTACTTTCTAGGCTCTTAAATTAGATGTGACCAAACAAGTAAGACACGAGGACATCTCCTCAGTGGGACCCCTAGCAACGCTCCTCAGAAGGGCCATGTGTACCTGAAGCACCCTGCCAGCCGCAATGTAACTTGCTCCAGCAGCCACCATGACCACTGCGCCTGAGAGCAGGTGTCAGAGGCACTGTGTGACGGAGCGGAAGGAGGCAGCAGGCTTCTTGCTGTCTTTGTGGAGCTGCCATACCATCTCCGAACTGGACCACTCTGGACCCCGCCACCCCCCGGGCCAGAGGATGGGTGCATACGACACGGGTTTCACATCTGTTGTAAACTCTGAGCTCGACCCTGGCATGCCCTGCTCTTGCTTCATCGGGGTTTTCTCCTGCCACCACTCTGGGGTGCACAGAATCGTAAAGCAACACTCCCTGATGAGAGAATACTGTGCTACCCACCCTTTCATGCTCAGTGTGAGGTCTGCTCCAACTCTGTGGAAGCTTATTCTGCACAGGTGACAGACACCCACGTAAGCACCACCGTGATCTGCAGTTTTACACTGGGTACCCACAGCCTTGGGTCCACTTCCACCTGCTGTCTAACCTTAACTGCCAGCAGCTGAATTCCATTACCCGCTTCATGCTGGTGGAGTAAAGATAAAAGGGACCCTGACACGGCTGCTGACAGCTTCTGAAGAATCTGTGGAAACTATGTAACAGACCAAAGTAATTGTAACAAAAATCAACTGTTCTTCTATTTCTTTCAAATACTTGTTGGGTCTCAACAGAGACAAGGGAACAAAGCCGCAGCAATGCACAGGGTTGAGCAGTCCTCATGGCTTCACCCAGACTTTGACAGTCTTCTCTTTTAAGTCTGCGGAGCAGTCCTCACGGAGGCTGTTCCATGCATTAGCTAGGGAGTGGGTAACTACCTGACTATGGAGGCGTTCTGTCAGACTAAAACAAGAAGGACAGCAGGGAGTGACAGGAGAGCGGGACGCATCCACGTGGAAGGTGGTCAGTCCAGCAGTGCTCAGTGTCAGCTGGAGACACAACCTTCTCAAGAGCAAGGGCAGGATGGCAGGCTGTGGAAGCTGCTCATGGCCCCATGCCACGCCATGCTACTCACCGAGGGTACTGTGGCAGCCACTGGGACCATCAACACCGAGACGGCTCGAACAAAATTCGTAACATACATTTGAAAACGTGACTTCCCGATTTTTTGAAGAGCAAAAATCTGAAATAGAACACACTCACCATGATTACTAAAATATACATTAAATCAGACAAATTTTAAAATACACACTGAGGCCTAAGCTTTAAGGTGCTCCTATAATCCTAGCACTGGTAAATTGAATGAGTAACTCCAGATCGTCTTTGGCTTACGGATTTGTGAGACAGACTAGTGTTCTCTGATAGGGTTTCACTGTGTACCCCTGACTAGCCTAGAACTCACTCAGCAGATTAGGGTAGCCTCAAACATTGCATCTACTGGGATCACAGGTTGTACCACCATACTTTGTTAAAAGCTGATTTGCGACCAACCTCTGTCAGTACCTTTAAGAGCTGGCACTGTGTGTGGTTCAACGACACAGCACTTGAAGGCAACAATTTCAACACCGATGAACTTGCATAACGAACTGTCTATCTCCAAGGCTGGGAACAAGACTTAAGCCTCAGCGCCTGTGAAGCAGGGGGTCTGTGACTGCAGAGGCAGCCTGATGCTGCCGTGTTGATTTCGGAAGAGCCTGTCACTATGGAGGGATTCTCTTGGCTCAATTTCTAAGGATGAGATTATAGACAGGTGTGTCCGCATCTGGCAGCTCTATATTCCCTGAGATTCATAAGTTTTAACTCGTGCACCGCGTTCCCTCCCTTAAACTGAAATAACCACAGTATAATTCTTACAGGGTTAGTTTGAATTAGGTAATTCGTGTCAACTATTCAGCACTGCTGAGTTAGAGCTTTGTGTCAGCACTGACTAATTCATTTCAGCCTCTGTTCATCACTGCCGCCCACCTACCTACCAGTCACTGAACACACACCAGAGCCACTCCAAGTGTGCTTAAGGAAGAACATTTATACTGCACCTGATGTCTTTCCACAACAAAAGTTCACCGATGACTTCAGATGCCTTTTCTTAGAAACAAACAGCAACCAAAACATGTATAAGTGTTTTCCCTACACATCTGTGCACTGCCTGTGTGACTGGTGCCAAGGACTATGGGTAATGGAAGAGGCAACTGACAAAGCCTGTATTTTCCAGTATGTTTCTCTACTTTATACCAGCAAGGTGTTCAAACAGAAGGTAAAACCTGTTGTGAGCAGCCATGGGGGTGCAGGGAATTGAACCCATGACCTGTGCAAGGGCAGCAAGGGTTCACTACCAAGCTATTTCTCTAGCCCCATCTTTTGTTTTTTCAACAGGGATTACACATATCCTCAGGGGGCTGAGTCCTGCATGGCCATTCGGAAGGGAAAGCAAGACACAATTCCTGCCCTGGTGGAGAGCTAGCAGGGCATGGGCCTCCATGAGTACTGATGGTTGCTAGGCGTGAGGCTTGTTTGTTTAATAATGCACATATTTTTCATGTTCTTCCTTCTGGGAATGCTCTCCCTGTTAAGACTAATGACACCAAGATAATAAAGAACAGCATGACTCTAGGAAGTGAGAATGTGTCTTTGTGATGCTGAGGTCTTCAGGACAGCCCTTAAGGCTGTGTGGGAAAGAACTCTGAAAACACAAGTTCAAAAATATATAAACAGGATTTCTCAGCTATGAAAAACATAAGGATGCAATATGAATTACATGAGAACCAGCTTGTCAGAAAGAGATTAAGGCACGAGATAAGCAGAGTGGTGATGGCAGGGCAAGATCCCACCCAGCCAGCTTATTGTCTGTGCTTGCAAAGGCAGACAGATCTCTGAACTCATTTGCCATGTTTAAAAAAGTGTACTTGCTGTCTTCTAAGAATCAGGTCATAAAACGCTGGTCTATGGGATGGTCAAAGGGGAATCTGGGTAAACGACTGAACTGATACATAAATGAAAGACAGCAGAGCTGTCTAGGGAGCCATCTGGAGCAGAGTACAGAACTGTCCTCTTGTACCCAGGATTGACTTCAAGTTGTTTCTTCCTGGCTCTCAAACTCCCCTTCCTCAAGACCACCTCTCCCCGCTGAGGCTGGTCCTTGACTAGGGTAGCATGAACAGTTGAAAATGACCATGAATTTCTGACTGCTCTTACACCATGTATCACTATACCCAAGTGTATTTGCTAATGAGATAGATCCCCGAGCTTCATGAATGCTATACAAACATTCCATCAAACGAACTACATTCCCGGCTCCATGGCGCTAAACAAAATGTCTGCCACACAGAAGGTGAAAATTACAATTCCCAGACAGTGCTCATTTGACATGAGGTTTGTGAGTATTTTCAAAGTCTGAATTCTTTATAAAATTACAAGCATGTTTTCTGTGGACTGTTGAGTCAATCACTTCAAGAAACAGAAGAGTCAACTGAAAAATCCTGTATTTTCCAAGTATGTGTTTCTCCTAAGTCATTTATTAAAAGAATGGCAGTCAGTTACTTATGGTTCCCTACCAATAAATTCACATAATACACACACACATACACACACACACACACACACACACACACACAAAACCCACAATTTGACTGTGGAATTAAAACCAAACTGACTAGGCATTTCAATTCTTCTTCTTCTTTTCTTTTTTGGAGAGTGGTTTTCTCCTTGTAATCCTGGTTGTCCTGAAACTGTGTACATCAGAGTAGCCCTGAGCTTTTGGGACTGCCTGCCTGTCTCCTGAGTACACTGGGATTGAGGGAGAGTACCAGCGCACCCAGCTTTAAGTAACTTCTTGTTTGTTTTGCGTGGTTCTCTGGCATGGTCTTGTCATGCGGTCTGTGTGTCTGGGCTCCTCCTGTCTGTGTCCTGACTGTTAGGATTAGCGGTGAGCAGCTGTGCTCGGAGTAGTGCTCTTACCGTAACAATAAGGATCCTGACACCCAGGGACATAAAAGAACTGGCCCTTGTCAAGAGCTGATATGACATCAGAATTCACAGCTACGTCCACCAACAGAGCACACAGGAATGTGTGATGTCAGAATAGTAGCAGCAGAGCAATCCCAGTGCCTTAAGTGGCCAGCAACCCCCGATGTAAGCCACTGACCTCCACTATCAGTAAGTTGACAACACCAACAGAGACAGGCAGAATCCAGGTGGAATCCACTGCAGTGAGGTCAGGAAACCACAGGGTCCCGCCAGCAGCTAACTGGTCCTGAATAGAGGTGCCTGCTGAAACAGTTGACACACAAACTACACAGGATTCCTCAGAACAGCTGAAAGAAGTCAGGAACACACAAGTCTAACAATCCCAGAGTGCCTCGCTCAAACATTCAAACATCTGCGTTCTTTTTATTCAAGCTATTTATACTAATAGTTTTCTTTGTTTTGTTTCATTTTCTCAAGTTTTTGTTCTCAACACAGACTGTTTACACTTAAGCCTCTGAATTCTGTGATAAAAGGAAGACAGTTAATGGTAGTTACAAAAACTAGGATTGTTTTTCTACTAGGATGCCGCATTAAAGAATTTGAGAGAAGAGGATTTCTATAGTTACCGTCTGTATGTGTGGCCCCTGTGCTGAGGTTCCGGAGGGCGACGGATATGAAGACCCACATTGGAAGCTGGACCCAGACTAGCACTGTGGCTTTGAAAGGATGGCAGTTGTCACGAACGTACAGCTCCGACACAAGTCTGCGAATGTTCTTCAGGTAAGTGAGTCTACGGGGAGGGGAGAAAGAGAGTGACGCCCGACTGCTAGCAGAAGCTTCACCCTACAACACACCCCGTGTGTGGTGATGGCTGACGGGTTGAACAGAGGTTTAAACTATGGTAACCAGTAGGGGACAGCCACTAAGCAGAAGGCACACAGCCTTTTACTGACACTGTCAGACTACAGCTTTAGTCTGTAATGATCTCTAGCCAATAAGGTTTTAACAATCATTTTATTTATCACAGTCTTTAACTGCTTGAAGCCAGGCTCTAGCTACATAGCCAGTTTAGTAAGGTGTGAGGGTTTGTATATGCTAGGCCCAGGGAGTGTCAGGATTAGAAGGTGTGGCCATGTTGGAGTAGGTGTGTTACTGTGGGTCAGGGCTTTAAGATCCTCACCCTAGCTACCTGGAAGCCAATATTCTGCTAGCAGCCTTCAGATGAAGATGTAGAACTCTCAGCTCCTCCTGCACCATGCCTGCCTAGAAGCTGCCATGCTCCCACCTTGATAATGGACTGAACCTCTGAACCTGTAAGCTGGCCGCAATTAAATGCTGTCCTTTATTGGAGTTGCCTTGGTCGTGGTGTCTGTTCACAGCAGTAAAACCCTAACTGAGACACCTGGGCTACCTAGTGACCTCCTGTCAGATTGGGATTTCAAGACCAACAATGTGTAACACAATTTTAACACAGATAATTCAGCTGAAAGCATATTTTACTTAACTCTGTAGTCCGGGCAAATACCATTACCTGACTTCCTAACGAAGCCGTTGGTTCCTGCAGTGTGTACTCTGAGATTGTCAAAATGGCCTCCATTTTTTTCTATCAACTATCCAACAAGGGGTATGTTAACCTGTTCACCATTTCAGATTCTTTTGCTTTTGAAAGGCAGAGTCTCACTGTGTAGTCCTGACTGGCCTGGCACTCACCATGCACCAAGCTGGCCCTGAATTCAGAGATCTGCCTGCCTCTGCTGCCCAAATGCAGCGAATTAAAAGTATGCAGCACCACGCCCAGACCAATTACTTCAGTAGTTTTTTTAAATTTTGCCTCAGACAGGTCAAGATGACCTTGAACTTTGATTTGATGCCCTCCCATCTTCCTACCACCAGGACTAGGTGCCACCACACCCAACGGTTGCTTTTTGTCTTACTTTCTGGGTCACGGTCTTGAGGGACGATTATTGGGTTTTTTTGAGGCAGGGAGGGTAGCACTAGCTCAAAGCAGGCAGCCTCCAAGTCACAGCGCTGACCTTCAATCTCTTATCACACACATTTAGTGCACGGTGGGCCTTTACTTGACATATGAGTTTAATCAACTCGTAATATGCTGGACTAAGTCAGTACACACATTCTAGGCCCTTCTATTCTTTTCCTTTTATCTGTACTTTATTTCTCTACACACACCTGCACATTTCTGGTCCTTGAAACTTTTAGGTTGTCCAACAAAATGGACCAGTGTAGCACAGGCAAGGCGCCATAAATGTCACCTCGCCAAGCATCTATAGCCCAAGCAGATGACTGACTACTCGCTGTTCCTGGCCCACTGCTGTTGCTCTCAGCTTTCTCTTTATAAAAATACCAGAACTCCAGGCTTCAGCTTCTATGTGTGTCTCAGTCAGGGCTTCTACTCCTGCACAAACATCAGGACCAAGAAGCAAGTTGGGAAAGAGAGAGTTTTTCAGCTTACACTTCCACATTGCTGTTCATCATCAAAAGAAGTCAGGACTGGAACTCAAGCAGGTCAGGAAGCAGAGGCTGATGCAGAGGCCATGGAGGGATATAACTTACTGGCTTGCTTCCCCTGGCTTGCTCAGCTTGCTTTCTTATAGAACCCAAGACCACCAGCCCAGGGATGGCATCACCCACAATGGGCTGGGTCCTCCCATCTTGACCACTACTTGAGAAAATGCCTTACAGCTGGGTCTCATGGAGGCATTTCCTCAAGGGAGGCTCCTTTCTCTGTGATAACTCCAGCTTGTGTCAAGTTGACACACAAAACTAGCCAGTACAATGTGACAAATAAGGCTTTATGTTTCATGCATTAACACATATACTTTCTACTTCCTTCTCTGAGACAAGGTCTCAGTCTGTAGCCTGGATGGCCTGGGGGAGCTAGAGATATACCTGCACAGTACTGGGATTCATGTGTTGACTCAACTGTCTAACTACACTGTTTCCCTACATGTCAAGTTTTATGTGCACACATGGTTTGCATACATGTATTTAATTGCACCACATGAGCGCCTGGTGCCCTCAGAGGTCAGAAGGGGGTACTGGGTACTTCTAGGACTGAAGCTACAGACAGCCATGAGCTACCACATGAGTGCTGAGAATCAAGCCTGGGTCCTCTGGAAGAGCAGTAAGTGTTCTTTAGGCCAGACATGAAGACCAATGCTTTTAATCCCAACACTCAGAAGGCAAAGGCAGGCGAATCTCTGAGTTCAAGGCCAGCCGGATCTACAAAGTGAGTTCCAGAACAGCCAGGGCTACACAGAGAAACCCGTCTCAGAAGAAAACAACAGAGGACAAATAAACAAACAAAAGCAGTGCTCGCCCCTAACTGCTGATCCAGCTCTTCAGGGCAATGTCAAGTGTTTTTGAGCACCAATAAAGATGACAGAGCTCACAGTAGATAGAATTTGCCAGGCGCCGTGGCACATTACTGTAGAGATGCCATTTGGAAGGAAGTGCAAGGCTAGCCTGAGCTACACAGTCAAACCATTTCACACCAAAGACAATTTTAAAAAGGGGGTGGGGGGTCGGCTGACCCATGAACACGGGACAGGACAGGGCAGGACCACACAGCAATTGACAACTACTCACTTGCCCAGCTCCCTTGACTTACCTCAAATCTTAACACAGTATTTAGTTCACTGACTTTATCTGGCCACACGGCTCTCTTTTCAGTGGCTCCCCAGAACCGAGGCCAGGTGTGGTATCACCTATGTGTAATCTAAGCACGTGGGAGATGGGGGTAGGCAGACCAGGAGTTCAAAGTCATTCCAGGGTACAGTTCCCTAAAGGGCATCCTGTTACACACGAAGCCCTGTCACATTAGACATATAGAGCCAGGTGCATTGGTTTGCACCTGTAATCTCGAGCTGAGAAGCTGAGGTGGGAGGACCACTCAGCTCTACGGGAGTTGGGATGACGCCTGTTTCTTCGATTCCATTCCAATGCATGAACAACCATGCTGCGTAGTGATTAATATAAATGAGCCAATCAAAAGAACACCTAACCCTGTATTTACACTATATATACATATAGGTATGTATTTTTGTGTATGTGTACACACACACACACACACACACACACACACACACACACACACACACGAACTTTTTCCTGACTGCTGTCACAAAAGCTGCATACCTGGCCACTCTCTTGGACCAACCAAACTGACGTGCACAGACTGCAACTTCTTGGTTAAGGCGCTTGGCGATGTCTTTTATTTCTGGTTGCAAGTTTTCCACCTAACTAAAGAAAAAAGTTGTTTGATGAGCACATAAAGGATCTCTACTGATAACCACTATAGTTACCTTCAGTTGTCAACTTGGCACATCCAGGAGAAAGGACCTCCTAGTCCTCCAAGTCCTCCGTCAGATTCGCCCACGGGGCCTTTATTTTTTGATTGCTGATTGACATGACAGAACCCAGGCCACTGTGCACCACCACCCCAGGCATACGAGCTTATGCTGAATAGAAAGCCAGTAAGCAGTGTTCCTCCAAGGTTTCTGCTTCTGCTCCTGCTCAGCAGCTCCTCCATGATGGACTATGTAACCTATAAACCATATAATCCTTCTTTCTCCACTCAGCATTTGGTCAGGACAATCAAACTCACAGTTCTATTCTCTGTTCTTTAGACTATGTGCAAATGTCATTTACTGATCACACTTGTAATCAGAAACATTTAATATCTAATAATTAGCTTGCTTAAAATATCTTTAGCCCCAAATCTAAATTCCTGTTGTACACCTATCTGCGTGATCTTGGCAACCACACTGAGTTTAACCAACTGCAACTTCTTGGTTATGGGTGCCTAATTCTGGCTGTGCATAACCTCTGATTCCCAGTATGTACTAAACCTAACAGCACCTCCTCCATAGGATTTTGAGGAGTAAATAAAAGCTGCATCTTGAATTTTACTATTCCATCATTAGATTCCCCACTACAGAGAAAACAGCATTCCGTGTTAACACCTCACTGTGACTGCTTCCTGGCAATCCTCTGTCACTCAAAGTACTTAAACCCACCCCCGGAGCAGCCATGGAAGGGTAATGCTATACCAAATCCATTGAAAAGAGTTCCTAAAAGGCCAACTCGTCAGATAAGGGTAGTAGGTGGTAGGCCCACGGTTAAGAATCTAAGTTTGGAAACTGCTAACTTAGTGATACCTTCCTACTAATAAAGAGCAGTTAAAAAAAGTGACAAACAATGCTGCAGGCACACTGTTAAACGTTTACGTCCCCAGTGTTACAGGCTCATCCATGCCATTTCTTCTGCATACTGGTCTCAACCAAAAGTTTGGGAAGCACTTGTATGTCGAATAAAGACTTGGTAGGTCGGGTCAGCAACCATCATTGAACATAAAATGCTAACTAAATTATTTTAGCAAAGACGCAGCCTCGATGGTTAACACAAGCAGACAGGCAGCACGGGACCATCACTCCTCACCTTAGCAAGGATGTAATGCTGATAGGTGGCCAGGGGCAGAGTGACAGCACCACGCAGGACAACGGTGCTGAGTAAGATGCTACCCCACCAAGGGAGGCCTGTGGTCTCCTGCGCGCTCAGCAGCATTTCCTCCGCCGCATGCACGGGCGCCGACGCTGCCAGGGCCTCATACCAGCCACCCGGAGAGGCCGCCGAAACCGACGCGGCCGCCCATACGGGAAGGGTTGGGAGCCGCGCGCTGCTCCAGGCGGGCAGTGATCCGGGTGCCCGGAGCTGCAAGGTGCGCAGCGACCGGAGCAACCCGGCACACGATCGGCATAGCATGGCTAGACACAAGGGGCGGCAGGTCAGCGAGGTAGACACCTACACCCTGGCCATCAGGAGGCTGAGCGCATGCGCCAGCCTGAGGCCCCGCCTTACCCACTCAGCCAAAGCGATGAAGTCCAGCGTCGCGCTAGAGATGACGTAGGCCCCGCCTTTCCCACGCGGCACAAAGCAGCTTGCGGTTCTGAAGACTCCTTTCCTTGCTGGGGTGGAGCTCAGAGCAGGAACCGGAACTGCAGGGGGTAGGCGGGGCAAGCAAACTGCCTTGCTGTTGAGTTTCAGTTTCTAACCAAGGAAATTGTGGCTTGAGCACTTTTTGTGACCCGGCTGCTTCCGCCCAAGACGCGAATCGTTTGTAGCTCCGTTTCCTCCACGCACAGTTGAAACACCTACTTTGAGAGCAATGAGTGAGTGTTTCTGGCTCGCTCAGCGTTACTCTGCGTCCTTTATCCCTTAGGCACAGTTCTACCTTATAATAAGACTTAACTGTCTGTCTATCCGTCCTGGTTAACATTCTATATTCCTTTATAAATAGGAGAATGTAGAATGCCGAGTGGTGACGCACGCCTTTAATCCCAGCACTCGAGAGCCAGGGCTACCTAGTGAGACTGAAAGGAATCACCATCATAATAAGAAGCAGGAAAAAATACTATTATTCATTCTACAAAGTGAATTACCATCAACACAATTTTACTTCAACGGGAGCACTGTCTTCTAGTTAAATGGACTGCACAGGGCATGCAAAAACAGTGAGTTTTTCACTTTTATGTTCCTGGCTACTGCAAATAATTGGGACAAGGAGTTTTCTTACAACGAAGCGCCCACACCTAGGGTAGGCCAAAGTGAATTGAGTGTTTAGAAACCCCCCAAAAAAAAAAAAAAAAAAAAAAAAAAAAAAAAAAGAAACCTCTCCCAGTAGATAAAGCCAAACGGTGAACAGCTACCAAAGCAATCAGGTAACTTATTTTCTGCAACTTGGGTAACCTGCCTTCAGCTCCCACACCACAACCCTCTTTTCTAAAACAACTCACCTATCTCTTGCCAATTTAAACTAGTAGTGCTCCCCACCCTCCTTCCTGAGAACTGGTAATATCCAGTTGACCCTTCCAAAATGGCCTTAAGCCAGAGAAGTTCATTAAATAACAATTCCCACAAGCTCCAACTTACCACATGGGAACCTAGAATCAATTCTCAACACTGGGAAAATAAGTGAATTTGTACTTGATTATAGTAAGCATAAACAATACTTTCTCTGTGTAGAAATAAGCCCGTTGTTTATAAATCTATTGTTCGCAAACCCTAAACCAAAATTTTCAAGCAATTACTGAAATCTTTAACACAATGTTTTCTACAAGTACAGGTATCTGACCACCTCTTCTGATATCTCCGAGCACCTGTATTCATAGAAGTCAAAGTAATGATAACAAATCAATTAAAAATCAAACCCATATACTAGAATGTGAACTAAACTTATTAATACTTATATAATGTTGCATATGAGCATGTGTAGTGTTATTAATAATGTGCATGATATGTTGGTAAATCTATCTCTAACCCTGAGGAGGAAACCCATGTGGGATCAGAGACCACTTGAAGATGCCAATTCTGTCCTTCTGGAAAGAGAATTCTAAGGATTGGATTAAGGTTATCAGGCACAGTTTTATGCTTTCCCCAAGCCCCCTTGAGAGTAGCACAGGCTACTCAAGAACTTATTCTATAATACAGGCTGACTTTGTACTCTGAGCAATCCCCATGTCCTAGTTCCAGAGGCAAAGGCAGGGTTGGAATTCAAGTCTGGGTCTCACTAGAGATCTTTCTCAAAACACCCAAAAATATAAGGGGCCACTGCCTGCAATAACCCTCTGAAACTTACTGTAACAAGGCATTTTTTTTTGCAATTGTTTAAAAAATTTTAGCATTTTATGTGAATCTAACATATATTTTATGTGCATTGCACCTCTTGCCTACCTGGTGCCCTTGAAGGTTGGAAGAGGGCATCAGATCCCCTGGAACTGGAGTTATAGATGGTTGTGAGCCATTTGGGTGCTGGTTATCAAATCCTTCAGTATCCTCTGCAAGAGGACAAGTGCTCTTAACCCCTGACCCAATATCCAATCAGAACTTGCTATCTATGTGAGAAGGCCAGGGGAAGTAGCCGTAAATCACGAATCATATTATCCCTAATATACATCACATTCAACATTGTGAATGTTTTGAATTGCACATTATAGTGTAAAATGACGTTATTAAGGCAAGTTAACAATCCTAACATGGCAAATTAACTTCGTATATTTATAACATTTCTCAGTATTTGTAGTCAACTTTTTTTAACTTTACTGTTATACAACTAATTTTCCTTCTCAACCTTTCATTTCTTTGAAGAGAGCCAACTAAGGGGGCTGGAGAGATGGCTTAGGTTAAGAGCACTTGGTACTCTTTCAAAGACAGCTAGGTATGCTCGAGGCCAGCCTGGCCTACCTATTCCATTTCCAGTCTAATATGTTCTTTAAAAAAAAAAAAAAAAACAATGCTACAAGTTGAGGTCAGCCTGAGTTACATAGCAAACTCGAGGAATGCATGCCAGTCTTAGGCCTCCCCTCCAAACCAATGTCAGCAGATGGTCCTAAATGGTTCTTACCATTCGTCTTAGGATGGGATGAAAGCAAGCAGCACTGTTCAGTGGAACCCAGTGCTTAGCAGGCAGAGGCAGGAAGCTCCAGTGTTACACGCCAACCTCAGCTACAAGGTGCTGGAATTATAAGCACCACAGGCATGTGCTAGGATTAACCAGCTTGACATATACTAGACATGCATTTTACTAATCATTCAAACCTTAAACCTCAACTTTTTTATTATAGAATATTAACACACTACTCAAGATTTTAATATAGATTATGTCATTTTAGAGGGCTCTTTTTCCAAATAAGATTTCCAAACTGAGGAAAATTTAAGAAAATATGTATGAGGCAAATTACTCTTATGAAAAAGTATAAGAAATAACCCCTTGAAGTCAGATTTAGGTGTATTTTTCTCTTGGGGGGTGGGGTTAGGAGAAGGTCTCACTATGTAGCCCTGTTGGGCCTGGAACTCTATAGACCAGGCTGTCCTTGAACTCAGAGACCCTCCTGCCACGCTCAGAGACATGCACCACCACTGGAACACTTGTTTTCTTTTTTGAGACAGGGTTTCTCTTTGTAGCCCTGGCTGCCCCTGGGATTTTAAGGGGTACGCCAGCACAGCTATCTGTTAAGTCACTTCTTAAAAGGAAGCAAACTATGTAGTGGGCAGAGATAATCTGTAGGGGGGAAGGGGAACTTTTTTATTGTTTAAATAAGTAAAATGTTCAATAATACATCTGAAGTATAAAAATGTATTTGAAATGTTTCTCGTACAAATTTCTAGAACTGTGGCACTATCCTGCTCTCTTAGCCCAGAGATATAGGGCTCAAATCTATTTCCATGCTCCACATTCTAACATGAATAAAACACCCCCCCCTTCCACCCTTCTTCCTTTATCAGTAAGACACTCATTAAGATTATGTGAACACTACTCACATGTGATAGCACTGAGTAGTGTCTGCTCTCCAACTCCATTATTTTAGTCAGAAAATAACTAGTTCTCTCATAAAAGTATTGTGAGAAGGAAGAAGACAGAACTGTGGCAAAATTAAATACAAAATGTCAACATCACAGTTTTGTTATTTTGTGTGAGTAAAGTGCTTTTGAATTTTCTTTTAAGCTCATGGCTGTATTTATAGGCTACCTTCCTCCTAATCTGGGTGTACTACGCAGAGATAGAAACTAAATGTGCATCCACAGCATGTGAGGTGCGCTGGGTGGTTTGAGAACTACTGTAAACTCTACTCCGGTCACTGCAGGATCATGTCACATCATACACTACGACAACCAATGAATGACATTATCAACCTCAGCTGGGGGTGCGTAAGCTTTCATTCAGGTTTTACTGTGTAAAGTTTGTCTAATTAAAAACCAAACTGATAGTATTTGACATGTCCTACGACAGCATTTCTCACATATAAACCATTTATATTTCAACCATGTGAGTACTTTTCCATAGGAGACAGGGCAGGACACATACTCTTCTTGTATACATTATTGTTTATTGTTTCAAGTGGATGGAATATATAATTCCCACTGAGTAGTTTAGTGTGGCCCTGAATCACATATAAACAGGTTAAATGGAGACTTTAATTTATAATCCGTGTATTCATGGATTGACCATAAATCATTTTAAAAACAAACCCAAACACTCCTTTCTGAGTTGGCCCAAGTTAGCTGTTCATCCTTTTCACTTCTACCAACAAATGCAGAGAGCAAGGAGCCTTTCAAACTAAGACATAGATGCTGGAAACGGGAAAACTGCATGTTGACTCTCGCTGACCAGGAAGAGCCAATGTTAATAAGAATCAATAGTATCCAATATAAAATATGCTGAAATCTTTAAAAATAAACAATATATGCTGACTGAGAACTGTGGTGGCTTTTAAGTTGCTCAAAAGTCTGAAGTTTTCCGGTTAGAAGAGACCACTGGTGCCACTGAAGATGCTTCACCTCAGTGCAGCAGCCACTACGGGAAAGGCTTTACACTACTGAGCATAAGAGTCTAACTACGGAGTCATCGTGGCAAAGAAAGTCCAGACTGAAGAGATATGTGTGCGTGAGTTTGAAAAGTGTGACCAATTTAATAAAGACATGGAAAAGCCAGAAATTTCTTCTATCTGCCTTGCTACAAACAAACCCACTAGGGAGTACGCTGGGTGCTGCAGAGCTAACGCAGGGACATCCACGGTTAATGCCCATCAGGTCACCTATGCTGAAATTATACAAGTAGAAAAGTGGTGCTTATTAATAGTTTAATGTATGAAGGAGACATCCAGGTTTCTGAGTATGAAGTACATATCTCACATGAGTTTAAGTCTACATGAAGTAGAGCCTCTAGACTGACAGACTGAAATTTACTTTCTGCTTAGCCTTTTCTGTTATGTAAACAATTGTACATTTATTTGCCATTCTAAAACTTCAGGATCAAGTTTACATAATTTTGCTAAATTTCCGTGTTTGCTCAGAAGCAGTTTACAGTACTAAAACCAACCAGCCAAAGAACAGCTTCAACAGAAAGTCATGTCCAAAGGAGAGGAGGGAAAGAAAGAAGAAAAATAAGAAAAAATGCTAACTAAGGTAAAAACGGATGATAATGGAGAATTGGCTGTCACAAATGTTCACAGAAAATAGGTCAGTTAGTAAGTTCTTCTGCAAAAAGCCTACACACTTCAGTCAAGCACATCAGTAGAATGATTTGGGAGCATAAAAATGTTTCTCGGCCACTTGTGACTTCCTCTGAATGAAAGGAATCTGCAGGCTGACAGGTTTGTCCTCATCAGCCAAGCTGGTTCATGTGCACACTGTTCATATGAGGTGCCCAGGGTCCGGTCCACACCTGCAAACACAGAGCATTTGTGTCACCAAATGCAAACCAGGCAGATTCTTAGGTTAAGATAATACTCGGAGAAACAAGTGTCTATGGACTAAGACAACGTAATCTATCTATTCAATCTTCAACATATAGCCAGATTTGGTGAGACATTTACTCCTAATAAAAAAAAAGGAATTCTCTGTTGTTCAGGCTCATCCTCATCTGGGTAAGAAGTCTTAAGGACAGCTTGGGCTGCTTGAGACCTCTTGTCAAAGAACTGAAGAACAACAAAAGGCAGAGCCTCAGTGGCTAAAAGCATAGAATGCTCTTGCAGAGGACTTAGCCTTTATCCCCAGAGTTCCATGGCACCTTTTAACGGTCTGTAATTCTAGTTCCAAGAACCTCTTCTGGGCTCCAATGGCACAAAACACGCTTGGATACAGACATACATGCAGGTAAAACGATGCACGCACACACCACACTCACCTCTTTCATTTTTCTCTCTCTCTCTCTCTCTCTCTCTCACACACACACACACACACACACACACACACAAATTAGAAAAAAAGCTCTCACACAAATTAGAATAAAAATCACTTAAAAACCTACTATTTCTGAACACTGGATAAATAATACATGGAATACCCAGGGGTTGGGGGTGGTGGTAAAAATAAAGAGCTGCAGCACATTAGGAAATACTAGAGAAAACACAATAATGTCAAAGCCCTGACTGGGAATGAGTCTGGGAACTTGAGAATGGTAAGGTGTGTCCTGTCACTAAACTACACCTTCTAGTTCTCAAATCTTTTCTCCTTGCTTCCCTTTTCTTTTTGAAACCCTAATAAGAGGTGATGCTCAAACAATTTTAAAACTATTTAACAACATAAAGATTGCTGTGAAAGGACGATTATTCAGAGGTACTGAATATACACCAAAGTAACGTAAGCATCAGACAAGTATGGTTCCTTATTCCTATTGTCCCAGGACCTAGGAGGCTAAAGCAGTTGTACCTTAAGATTGGGGTCAGCCTGGGGTACCTAATGAGTGTCGGACAAGACAGAGCAAGATACATCCTGCCCCAAAACAAGTATATAATCATTATTCTAGGTTTTCATATACTGTAAAGCTCTTAACAAAGGAGCAAATTGTAATGTTAATTATTTTACAATGAAGATCACTTTGCATCTTACTATTTTGTTTTTGAAAACAGGGCCTTACTATGTAGCCCTAGATGGCCTGGAACTCTCGATGTAAACCAGGCTAACCCATAACTTAAGAAGATCCACCTGCTGAGTGTTGAGATTAAAGGTGCACTATCACGGCCAGCTATGTAATTAAATTCTTCTACATACCACTTGCTACAGAATAAAATATAAAAACTTCCTATGATTACTTTCACAACAGTAAGTAACATTTTACGAAGATTTCTGATGCCCTTCAGCTATAGTCATTGTCCTCGGCTGGCTGCATTCATTGAGCTCTAAAGCTACCATGCTTTTCCTAAGTCTATTCGCTTCATTCTGTAAGCACGTAAGCGACTGCTTGCTAAATCATCAGCCTTACCGTTTGAGGACCATTGTTTTCTGTGGAACTTGAAACCATCTTTATCAGTGAATTCCAAGAAGGGTCTGCAGAGTGAGGGCCATTAAATATGGGTCCTCCAGCACCATCAGGGATAGGTGCTACCGGAGGAAGCATTGCATTCCCATATACAGAAAAAGGCATACTCTTAAAGAAAGGGGATAGAGAGAGAGAGAGGTTAACATCCAAGTCACTAAATTTTTTTTTCATAGACTCCTACCTCTGATAAACAGTCTTATAAGGACTATGTGGAGAGAACTTTGTCACAGAAAACAAAGTGGCACTTGAGAGGCAAAGGTAGTCTGGGTTACAAAGTGAGTTTCAGGCCAGCCAGAGATACACACATACCCCATGAAAAAACCAAAACCAAAAAACAACAACAAAAAAACAGAAACTAAACAAAAATAATCAAAAGAGCCAAAAGCCCTAAAACTGGTTTTAAAGCCTCATTTGACTTTATGAATTTATAGGTTATTCACAGAAGCTAAAAATTACTCTCTGATATAAACATATTTAGCTAGACATGGTGACCAAGGCCTTTTACCCCAATATCCAGGAGGCAGAAGCAGGTGAACTCTGTGAGTTGGGCCAGTCTGGTCTGCACAGAGTTCTAAAGCTACCTGTTGAGACCCTGTCTCACAAACAAAATAAAAACCAAGTAGAAAGTAAGCCCTAGCCTCATAAAGGGTTCTACGTGGGCTGGAGAGATGGCTTAACACAGTGTTTGCTGCTCTTGCAAAATACCCAAGTTCAGTTCTTAGCTCCTATTTTTGATGGCTCTTGGTTTCCTGTAATCTCGCTCCAACCAACAATGCCTTCTTTGGCCTCAGTGGGCATCTGCATTTATGTGCACATATATATTCACATGTACACATAAGTAAAAACAAAAGTCTAAGAAAACAAAATAAACAATACCCCAACCAAAACAAATAAAGGACTGCTGAAGTAAGAATCCGGTAAATGGCTGGACAGACTCTTAGCCAGTCTGTCCCGTCAAGTACCAGAGGACTTCAAAGCTTATGCACTTAGACATGAAAGATGACCAGGAATAAACAAGAACAAACAAACCACAAGCAAACAAAAAAATATTTTTGTAATAGCAAAAATATGTATTTAAATTACCCCAAGTTTAGGAAAGTCCATGTATCCTGCAGGAACATGCTGATGGAATGTACCAGAAGGAGTTACAATTCCTGTACTATCTCGCTCCATTGCTTGATGCTGTGAAAACACTCCTGGGTCAGACATTGGCCTGTGAATCATGGGATTTCCCATCCCAGGGTTACACCAGTCCACTTTGTCTGAGAGAAAAGAAAGCCAGAAACAAAAGTTGATAACATTCAAAATCAAGACACAGTTAAAAAAAAAAAAACAAACAAAAAGCACTTTATAATTCCTATTTTAACTATACCAAATTGTGAATTCTTTCAAAATAATCTATTTTTGTTATATTTACAACAATACTTCCACATTGCTTAGTGAACAGTATAATAAAACACAACAAAAAAAATTCCACATCTTTAGAAAAGCCTGGTGTAGTAAATCCGTGGGATTGCTTTTCTCACAGTAAGTCTGTGGGAAGAACTACAAGCCAGCTAAGAGCTGTGAGTGTCTTTCGGTCTCAGCACTGGTGTATCCTACAGATCTCTTAGAGACGGATATGACATAAACTCATCCTCAGTGAGTGAAGGAGAGGAGGAGGGAAGTGAGTAAACCTACTCTGCTACGACTCCTAAAGTAAATGTCTGAAGAAAGACGACGCCAAAGAGTTCATATGGAGAATTCCGAAGCGGTCACAAATGTCACTAATTCATATAAAAATAAAATAATAATACACAAAAGAACTGTGTCAGTATTCTAACAATGCAACTGGAATACATCAGTTATTTGAGAGGACCATCTTGGGAAATCTTGACCATGATTGAACATTAATGGACGGTGGAAGATTCACATGAGAAACCCCTTAAATAAACATTTATTCACTTAAATAGCAGCAAAACGACTACAACAAAAAAAAAAAAAAAAAAAAAAAAAAAAAAAAAAACCAACAGCAAAACAACAACAGCAGCAACAAAGCCAAAGCTTCAAGGAAGCCAAAAAAGGACTCAAAGGAAACACCATCACCACAATGTGGCCAAATGAAAATACAAGGAGGCTTCTGTAGGACAGGACAGCACACACCTGCAATCAAGTGTTGAGGTGTAAAGGCAAAAGGACCAAGGTCAAGGCTGGCCTTAGCGACAGTTAGTTAAGGACACTGTGGTGTACGGGAGACTCTCAGTAAACCAGCACTGCTTACACGCATTAGGTTATTTTCAGAGATGAGGCAGTGCAGAGGGAAAAGCACACGAAAGCAGAAGTAAAAGATGATACTCATCTAACTGGAGAGACAGGGACAGAGATCCTTTAAAGGAATGATGAGGGCAGGACAGATGGCTCAGAGAGGAAGAGCAAATGGCTGCTCTTCCAGAGGAACTGGGTTCAATTCCCATCGCCCATATGGCAGCTAACAACTGGCTGCATGTCCAGTTTCAGGGGATCCAATGCTCTCCTTTTCTTTTTTTTTTTTTTTTGTTTTTTTTTTGAGCTGGGGACCAACCCAGGGCCTTGCGCTTTGCTAGGGCAAGCGCTCTACCACTGAGCCAAATCCCAACCCCGGGATCCGATGCTCTCATCCAGCCTCTTAAGGCACCAGGCACACAGTGCTGCACAGACGTACATGCAGGAAGAACACCACACACAAAAGTAACGTCTCAAAAACTCAAAATACGAACCAATGTAAAACCGACTAAAATATTTTAGCTAAATGAATAAACTTCATTTCTAATATAATACAGCACATCATACCTTGATTGCCACCAATCCCTTCAAAGGACCAGATGCCACTATGTCCTACTGATGTAGACAAATTACTCCCGATAACAGATGGAGCTGAAGTTCCAGTTTGCCTGATCCGTGCAGAACGCTCAGTCCCAATCGGAACTGGAACCTTCCTGTCCTGAGAGACACTGCTGGGCTTTTCAGACCCTAAAGGTACTGAGGATGGGGCAGGAGATGGTGCACGAACTCCAGAGGACACTGACTGTGCTGGAGACTCTGGAAAACAATATTTTGAAATAGAATAGAGATATATATTCTGTAAAATATTTAATTTTGTAAAACCAAATCTTAAAATACACATCTTTCTGACAGCTGAGATTTAAAATTATTTTAATTTCCATACAATCAGTTCATACATGCGCGCGCACGCACACACACACACACACACACACACACACACACACACCACACTTTTAATTTTACCCCCCCTTACTTTCACCACTGTCTTGTCCCTGCCCTCCTTCCCCAACAGCCTCTTTCTGGCTTTGAAATAATTTTCTCTTTTGTTACAAGATTGCTTAAGCTGAGCATGATGGTGCACATCTGCAACCGCAGAGGTTCAGTCAAGATGACTGCAGCCAGGCATGGTGGTGTGCACACCTTTAGTCCAAGCCTTCTAGAGACAGAGACAGTGACAGTGACAGTGACAGTGACAGTGACAGTGACAGTAGGTTATCTGGGAGCTCAAGAGCAGAATGTCTATATATAGTCAGTTTCCGGACAGCCAGGGCTACATAATGAAACCCTGTTTCAAACAAAATACAGGAAGACTACAAGTTCAAGGCCAGGCCAGGCTACAAAATAAAACTCTGTCTTTAAAAACAACATATGTGGACATTAAGATCTGATTAATAATAACAATTTAGTTCAATGATATAGTTAGTGCTAACCTGGCATTCATGAGGCCCTGTGCTCAACTCTTAATACCTGACTCCCGCCCACACACATATTTTATAAAAAGCCCAAGGATTTTATGTTAGACTATAATGATCTCAATGCTACAAAGTGGCAAACTACTCATTTAATAAATCACCATTGTATTTAATTAAGCCAATATCTGCTAATAGAAAATCAAAACTTTTAAAAGAACAATGTTTAAAATAAGTGCATCTGCAGATTCTTCTTTCTCCCTCATGAGTGCTGGGTGCTGAGATCAGACCTATAATCTGCCACCATGCCTGGCTCATCAGTGCTAGGAATCAAATTCAAAATACTGTGTATGCTAGGCAAGCACACACCCTGTTCCCTCCAACTGTATTCTTTGCAAACAACTGTGTTTTATGATGAGGTACTCTGAGACTGACTCTCCATGAACTAATATGATCAAATGTCTCAAATCAGTATGAGATTTAGAAAAGATTAGAAGGTATATCACTGGGGATGGGCCTGCTTTGAGGTTTTGAAGGACCCTAGTTCGGGGTTGGGGATTTAGCTCAGTGGTAGAGCAAGCACAAGGCCCTGGGTTCAGACCCCAGCTCTGAAAAAAAGAAAAAAAAAAGAAGGACCCTAGTTTTACAGAAGCATAAGAGCTATTAGGAGGCTTGGCTCGGTAGAAAGTAGGTAGGTTATGAGGCCCTAAGGGCTTGCCCCAGCTTTACACCAACCGCCTCAGGTCAAGATTAGGCCAGTACCAGCTTCCTGCCTCTCAAGGCCAGGCCGAGTTCCATTCTCCACCCACAGTTCTTGGGAGGAGCAGACACATTCATGAAAATCCACAGAATGTACTGACAGTCACCTGACCCTCTGTCCCAGATAGAGCTCAAAGGCATGTCATACAAGTTTAAACTGTAAACTGGATGATGTAACCTGTACCCCTAAAAGTATAAAAACTTCTTGTTACAGCCACTCAGGGTCGCCTTCCAGTCACTCCCCACAAGGGGCTGATTGACGGTCGACCCCCAACGTGCCGGGAAAATAAACCTCTTGCCTTTGCATGGAACTCCTATCTCGCGCCTCACTTGAGGGGTCTCCCGGTAGTTAAGACTCACTTCAAGCCTTACAGTTTCAAAGGCCCAACCACATGCCTTTAATCCCAGGACCGTGGAGGCACGAGCAGGTAAATCTCTGTACATTTCGCTGCAGGATCATCTATACAGTGTGATTCAGGGTAGGCAGAGTTTTATAGATACTTTCTCACAAAGACAAAAAATATAAACAAAACAAAAATAAAAATACCAAAAAACCCTAAGCGGTTCCCAGTTAGTTTTGAAAGGAAAATTATACAGATTTAAGGTTTAAAAATATGAAGTTAAAAGAGTAAGTTTCAAAATTCACAAACTCAGGGCTAAACACTGTGAAAAGCAAGTCCAGGCAGCCCCGCCCTGCCGCTAGGACTAACAGACTATAAAGATAAAGAAAAGGAATGCAGGAACCAGCCCGAGTTATCAGGACTGACCCAAACCATCTGGCAGAAGGGCACCTCCCCCAGCTTACTCAGAGTCACACCTTAACCAGATGTCCTTCAAACCCTGATACCGCCCCTAGCTCCTAAGATCCTGTACGCTCCAGTCAATACGTACTCTCCTGCTGTGCTGTAATCTCACTGCCATGTTTAAATGAGCCAATCACTTATAGCCGCGCCAGAATTAGCCAATTGTGTGTAACCGCGCCAAACCCCCTAGCCTTCCCTATATAAACCCCTGACTTTTGAGCTTCGGGGTCGACACCTCTGTCTCCTGCGCAGGATACGTGTTGACCCGGAGATCCCCGTAATAGATCTCCGTAATAAACCTCGCCTTTGCTTATTACATCCAAAATGGTCTCTCTGTGTCTGGGGTCCGCGATTTCCCGCGACTTGAGAAAGGGTCTCTCTTTGGGGATCTTTCATCTGGGGGCTCATCTGGCATCGGTGTTTCCTGGGGCGCACCATCCTGAGACTCGAGCTAGGATCTTTCAGTTTGTCTCTCTGCCCCCTCCTGTGGAAGAGACCTGCACTCTAGTCTACTGTTCCAGCACCATGCCGCCTGGTCTGCTGCCATGCTCCCCGCCAGGTCACTTATAGACTTTCACCCTCTATGAACTATTTCTTCTTTAAGTTCCCTTGGTCATGGTGTCCCTTCACAGAAAGAAAATAGTAATTAAAATAGAAAAGAGTGTGTTGAGATCTATGCTGACTGTAGAGCCTGGTTCAAGGGGTCTCAGAGGGGAAGAACATTAGCACTGCTGAATAGAGATCTTCCATATGATAGTCTCACAAAAAAAAAAAAAATAGTTTCTTTTTTTTCTTTGTTTGCACTTGTCCTAAGACTGCCTGAGACTGAGAGGTTTTGGACAAATCTGACTAGCAGAAGACATGTCAGGATAGCCTAATACAGACTTCTCATTAGGCTATTTGGAATCACTCTCATGCAGAGATGAGAGAGAGCAGCAGGCTATGCAAAATAAATGAAAAGTGTACAGCTTGAGGAGAAAAAGGGAAGCAGGGAATGTAATGTTGGACTGAAAGAGAGCAGGAGAGATTTTACAGAGAATGGAATGGAAGGAGTAATGCCCTCGGAGTCAGACCCTACCCTACGCTTCTAACTTATACAAAGAAAATGCATAAGGAAAGCTGGGAAGCACAGATTAATGCAAATGTAACTGAAGGACAGGGCCAGGTTCTACCCCAAGCAAGCAGTAGACTTTCATGTGTTGTGAACTCTTTCATGGCTTGTGAACTCTCCTCCTCCACGGTCAAGAAAAGTCATAAACTCAGGTATGTGGAAAGGGGGGAGGGCACCTGGCTGATTTAAGTGTTTTGACAACCTGTTAGAATTATACAAACCCTATACAAAACCCTGTAAGGGGGCTATAATTAAGAAATTGCCTTGAGAAAAAAAAAAGAAAAAGAAAAAGAAAAAGAAATTGCCTTGAGACTGAAGTTGTATTAAGAGTATTTGTATTCTGATGTGGCCACAAGTTTATGGGGGCCAGGGAGAGAAATGTGGTTGAGAATGGCCCCCACAGACTCTTAGGTGTCTCCAGTTGGTAGAACTGTTCAAGAAGGACTAGGAAGTGTGGCCTTGTTCAAAGAGGTGTGACACTGGTGATGGACAGAGGTTTCAGAGGCCCAAATCATTCCCATTTCCCATGATCTCACGATCATGGAGAAAATCTGAGCTTGCAACTAACACTCGAGTGTGTGCTTGCCCACCTGCAGCCATGCTCCTCACCATGGTGGTCATGAACTCTAACCCTTGAACTGTAGGTTTCCTACAGTTTCTTTTGTAAGCTACCTTGGGTCATGTTGCCTTCACAGCAACAGAAAAGTAACTTGGACGGTTGTTATGATGCAAAAGCAAAGGAATCCCTGTATCTAAGACAGTGAAGTCCAGCTTAGGGGGAGAAAAGCCAGTGGAAACCAGGTTGCTATACACAAAACTTTATACATGCCGGTAAGATACTAATTGGAAGCAATTCCTCCTCCTCTCTGGACCAACAGGATTGTTGGTCTTCTCCAATATGTACTTTTGATAATGATCCATCACTATGTACCAAAAACACAGTGGATTTTGCTTGGTTTTGTTTTTTTGATATAGGTTCTGGCAAGTTTCAACTTATACTCCCTTTGCCTCAGCCTGTTGCAAACTGAGAATCAGGGGTACACACTATTAACACAAGCTGTGATACTTTAAAAAAAAAAAAAAAAAGAATTAGTTTATTTATTTATTATATACTAGTACACTGTAGCTGTCTTCAGATACACCAGAAGAGGGCATCAGATTTCATTATAGATGGTTGTGAGCCAACATGCAGTTGCTAGGAATTGATCTCAGTCAGGACCTCTGGAAGAACAGTCAGCGCTCTTTTAACCACTGAGCCATCTCTCTAGCCTATGAGCTGTGATCCTTGACATTGTTACTTTGTGTATGTGCATTAGAAATTCAAATTTTAATTCAATATATTACTAATAAAACATTAAAAGCAGGATGGTGGTGGTAGTGCAGTCCTTAAATCCAAGCACTGGCTAACGCTAACGAGGAAGTAAGTTGTAGCATAGCTAGGTATAAACAGAGAAGCCCTGTCTCAGACAGCCAGGCGATGGTGGCACACGCTTTTAATCCCCAGACTTGGAATCTGAGTTTGAAGCTATCCTGGACTCTACAGAGTGAGCTCCTGGACAGCCAGCACTTTACAGATAAAATTTAAAAGGTGGGGAAAAAATTTTTGTGTTATCTATACAGACAAGTGTTTCTATTTGCATTAGAGACAGGTTTTACATTACTGCCTAGGTTCTTTGGAATTTACTATGGATCTGAGGCTCTATGAAATACAAATTCTCCTGCCTTGGTCTCGAAAGTAGCTGAAATTACAAGTATGTCTCATCTTGCTAGGCTCTCTAGTCACGTGTTTGTAAATCTAGAAGTCATTCTCATCAGTAATTGTACCTGAAGAATATAGTAAGTTAAGAGTAAGTAGGTGTAGAGCAGGGCTGTGGTCAAATGCTACAACACATGCCCTGCTGTGGGCAGGACACTCTAGTTTCATCGCCATGTATCATTCAAAACGTAGGTTTTAAAAGCACTTTCGAAAGATTTTTGTGTATGAATGTTTTGCCTTCATTCATGTGTGTGCACCACATATGTGCCCAGTGACCATGAAGGTCAGAAAAGAGGGTCAGGTGCCCTGGAATGGGAGTTATAGATGATTATAAGCCATCAAAAGAGTGCTGAGATCAAAAGTGGGTCCTCCAAGAGGAGCAAGTGATGTTAACTACTGAGCCATCTTTCTATTCCCAATAGTTTAAAAACTACAAATTTTATAGCCATTACATAGACTGTTAAGAGTTAGAAGTTAAAAAACAAGTTAGAAATTATATTCCTTACAGCATTAAAATTATAATGAGGCTAAAATTCCAAATTTGGAGTGAGCCAAAGTAGCATTGTGGGAACTGGAAGCAGTGAATTTGAGGATAGCTCGGTATACAGGAGAGCCTGTCTCAAACGCAAACGTCCTACACTTGCAGAGCTCAACCCTTTTTGCTTTTAAGGAATCAACTTCTTCCTCTTGGATACAGATACTTACCATTTGATGCTGATGAACATGGAGTCAACAAACTAAGTGGGGAAAAATGCTGTCTGTTAAAGTTGGCAGCAGCAGGCGCTCCTCCAAGGGGTGCTCCTCCAATGGGTGCTCCTCCAAGGGGTGCTCCAGGCCCATACATCTGACCTCCTGAAAGACTTGAGGCAAAGTTTCCCAAATGTGTAGAAGAAGGTGTTACAGAACCATACGGTGCGTCCATGTTGACAATACCTATAATGTAGAAGACGATCATTATTTACAGTAAGTACCCCCAGGAGAGTGCTGGAAAGTACTTCAGTTAATTTAGGAAGGGAGGGAGGGAGGGGAGAAAAAAGAGAAATTCTTAGCTGGGTGTGGTGGCAAACACCTGTAATGCCAGCATTTGGGAAATAGTCAAGGGCATCAGATTAAGATGGTCTTTGGCTACGTAATAAATTCCTGGGCAGACTCACTGTAAGTGAGACTCTATCTCAAACACAGGCACATTCACACACCCAGAAGCTCACGTGGTCATACACATCTATAATAAGGTTAAGTACGGCCACATGCAAGTTTGACAGCTATAAAGAGAGATCCCTTCTCAAAACTATTCCCTCATGAAAAGAGAGGAACGAAAGGATAACTTGAATGAAGAAACAGTATTTACTAGTCTACATTCTGTTCTTTAAAAAAACAATCTGTTTTTTAAAAAGAGCCACAGGGAGATGCTCAGCAGTTAGCAACACTTGCTATTCTTGCAGAGGACCTGGGACTGGATCCCAGCACCCACGGGACGGCTCACAACTATCTACAACTGAAGCTCCAGAGACGCTAGTCTCCTCCTAACTTCCCCGAGCAACAGGCAAACATCTGTACATACATATGCATGCAACAGAATCATTCAAACTAATAATAAGAAAGATATAGGCTTGCAGAGGCCTAGTCTATATAGTGAGTTCTAGGGTGGCAAGACCCACACAGCGAGAGCTCTTCCACAATAAATAAAAATTAAAAGTGTGTAGTCTAGGCAGACCTCAAGTTCACAATATTTTTACCTGCGTGCAACACCACAATGGACTACATTTTATTTAAAGTACAAGTCTTTTTGAATTGTATGTTCATGAGTCCTGCATATCACATGGTCTCTGTCCCAATTACTCATTCTATAAAGTATAAAATCAGCTATAAATAGTATGACAACAAATGAATATGGCTATGTTAACACTTTACTTCGAAAGCCCATGGTGAGGGGGCACATGATCCCAGCAAGCACTGGTAAGGTATAGCCAGGGTCCAGACATAGGTGCTAGATCCTTGTCAGAGCTACCAGGAAGAGCCCATCTTAAGAACAAAGAAATAAGAAGTGAAAGAAAATCAGCAATTGTTAGGATATAGTGCTAAAAGCATTTAATCCTTCCACTGAAGAGGCCAAGGTGGACTCATTAGATTTCAGAGTCGGCCTGGACTAGCTAGAAACAGGCCAGCCAGGGTGCACAGCAAGACCCTTCTCCAATGAAAACCAACAGAACCCCCCGTTACCCTGCTCCAGCCTATGTGACTATAAGCAAACCCGTAACTCTAGGACACGGAAGGCTGAGAAGCACATCAAGACCTCTGCCAGGTGGTGGCGGTCCACACTCTGAATCCCAGTACTTGGAGCAGAGGCAATCAAATCTTTTAGGTCAAGGCCAGTCCCATCTACATTGAGTTCCAGGAGAGCCATGGCTACAAAGAGAAACCCTGTCTTAAAAAAACCAAACCCCAAAAAGACTTCCTAGTGCTTTGGAAGTATCAGACTGATGTAAAGGATCTGAATTTGGCAAATACGAGGATTTTCCTGACAGCATAGATCCTGGTGTTGACTGAGATGAAACAACAGGTCCTCCCCAGAGGTATGAGCATTAGGACGGTGTTTCAAACAATGTGCTAATGGGTCTCCAACTCAAGGCTACTCTTCTCGAGCCTCTCAGGTTGGTTCCATTCCTCCAAACATCCCTTAGCCACCCTCTTCCCCAAACATACAAACTTTTTTTCCTCAGAGCAGGGTTGAGGGGAAATGAGACCTATTAATTTTATGTTGGAAGGCAATATAAAATTTACCATAGCTTTTAAAAGATTTAAAAAATACAAACAGTACACTAAATAAATACACATGACACAACAGTGTATTGAGGGATCACCGCCCTCTCACGCTTACGGTCTAATTTACTGATAAAGTGCTCATCGAGAATGCAGAAACCAAATGGGTTCAACCTCCATCATCCCAAAAATAAAACAAATCTCTCTTAAGGTTGGGCACCACAGCAAACACCTTTAGTCCCAGTGCTTCAAAAGCAGAGGCTTGAAGTCAAGGCTGGGCTTGTCTACAATAGTGAATTACAGGCCAGTCAGGGCCACACAGTGAGACCTGTCTCAGGAACAACAGCAGTCCAACAAAAACCCCTCTCTCTCCAAGTAGCCTACACACAGAGCAAGTACATCATAAAATAGCCAGTATTTTCTGTATCATCTATGTCAAGTAGTAACTAGAAATGCCCAACAAATAAGCACACACTTACCTGAGGGACTCGGAGCAGGTCTCTGTAATGGTGGCCTAAAACCTGGTGCTTTGGAAGTATCAGACTGATGTAAAGGATCTGAATTTGGCAAATACGAGGATTTTCCTGACAGCATAGATTCTGGTGTTGACTGAGATGAAACAACAGGTCCTCCCCAGAAGGCATGAGCATTAGTAGGGTTGTTTTCAAACAATGTGCTAAAGGGCCCAAATGGTAATGGGGCACTGAAATTGGGAGCAACAGGCTTATTTGCTGGATGTACTGAATTCTGACAAGCACTTTGTGTACTTAAGGTCGAAGGTAGCTGGACAGAGGAGGGAACACTATGAGGTCTTTTAATGTGATTGACATTGAGGACTGCAACAGATGAATTCTGCACTGGAGTTGAATTCTTGTGAGGGGCAGTTGTGCCATGAGAGGGTGGTCTAATAGCAGGGGTTTCCATTTTAGGAGGCTGGGAGCATCCCATTTGTGTCTGAGGCATAGGGTACGTCACAGGCGCAGTAGAAGGCACCACCACTGGAGCAGAACTTGTAGCTGTAGGAGGAACAGTCATTCTCACATCCGGGGAAGGAACCTGAGACTGCTGAAGAGGGGGTCTTGGCTCCTGAGGAACAGATCCCGGAGGCTGCTGCTGAGTGGAATGACCTGATGAGCTCCCAGAAGAACTGCTGCTGTGTGGAGGTCTACTGTTTGTAGTTTCTACTACTGGCGGACTACTTGCTTCCTGTTCGGAAGAAGATGCCCCTTTATTTGGGGATGCTGATCCACAATCCAAAGGGCTATTTCTAGAAACCCCTCCTGGCTGGGCTGGTGGTGATGGGGAAGATGGGGATGACACTGGATAGTGTTCTTTGGCAGTAGGCATAGGATATGTGGCGTTTGTGGGTGCGGTGCTGTTGTTGCTTGCTGTAGTTGTGACTGTTGTGGTTGTGGCATTGGATGTCTTCACAACTGTGACAAAAAGCTGCCTTCTGACTGAAGGAGAACTTGGACTGCCATTTGAAGTTGTACCAGGCACCGCTGAAGCTGATGAACTGGTTGTAGTTGTTGGGCTTGAAGTTAAAGAACCTGCTGAATTCACCTGAGAACCACTGCTATTCTGATTGCTATGGCGAGGCACCATGTGAGGCTTAGGCGAGTTAGTAGCTCTGGCAGGGCTCAAAGGCCTGACAGGAAAAGGACCCCAAGTGGACTGAGCTGGTGGAAAAGTACCTCCAAAGTGGGTCATGGGCAACCGTGGTGGACGGATCTGCTGGAAAGTCTGAGCAGCAAGCAAAGCGTGTGCAAACTGTGGAGGAGGATACGCTAATGGCAGAGACACTGGGAAGCCAGGCCTCACGTTGTTCACGGGGTTCTTAATGGTTTTGTGAGTGGATGCAGAAGAGACTGCAGGAACGGTGAGTGCTGTGGCAGTCTGGGATGCTGATGACAGAGCTACACTTGTCATTTTGATTCCCATCAAGGAACTATTAGCAGCAGTGGTGGTAGGTGCCGAGGACCCTATTTTGGAATTTGCTGAGGAGCTTTTCAAACGATTCTTTGGAATAAGTTCATCAATTTCTTTGTCTGGATCCTTGATCAAAGCATTGATCAACTGAGTTGCTTGTCTTGTTGATTCAGTGCCACCCCTGCATGTTGGTCAACAAAAACAAATGCCCCCCCAAAATTAGCCTTCAGTAATATAGCCTATCATTCTTGTGTAGACACCTAAACACATATGCATTTGTAAACACACACAGGCACGCACGCATGCACGCACACAAACGCACACGCACGAACCCAAATAAACATCAATTTTAGGCATTCTTCAAATCATAAATTACTTTGGATCAATGCTAAGCTTCAGAAAACTGGCAACTTTCATCCTCTCTTTTGGTGTGTGTGGAAAGCATTGGCAACAGATCACAAGCCAGCTAGATACACTTCCACTGCCTACGCCACCATCTTAAATGACTTAAAAAAAGATTATTTATGTCCATGTGTATAACTTTAGACAGTTGTAGGCCACTACATTAAGTGTGGAAAAGCGAGTCTTCTGTAAGAGCTCTTAACTCCTGAGCCATTGTCCAAGCCCCTATGTTTTTTAATGAAAAATACATTTTCCCATTGTTCCCTTAGACTAAGATGTTGTTTCTCCCATTGTACAATGATTTATCATTAGGAAACTGATTACATACAAAAGTTTGCGTGGCCTACAATAGGATTATAAAGTTAAATATGTGAACAACTAGGACTGGTACCTAACGCCATTAGTACCAGCAGAGGATGAGCTGTGAGTTCCAGGCCAGCCTGAGTTACTTACTGAGAGGTGATTCTAAAGAAAAAGGGGAAAGAAGGCAAGCCTAGAGAAGTGGTGCAAGTGGTTAATCTTAACACTTAGGACACAGCCTAGTTTGGTGAGTTACAGAGAGAAACCCTGCCTAAAAAAGTTTAAAACAATCTTAGTAAAAAAAAATCAGAATTATAGCTCATTGGCGAGAATTTAGGTTCAATCTTTAACATTGTAAAATCAAAGAGCAAAACACAAATGTTTAAGTAAACATGGAAAACTTTACAACTAAGCAAGGGAAGAGGATGTGACCTTTAATCCCAGTCTCTGAGGTAACAGTTTACTGCATATTCCTAACTGGTTTCTCGATGAACAGCACCACAATGCCCTGGAGGCTCAAAACAAAGTGAGGAGTACTAACAAGGTCAACAACAATGGCAGCAAACTGAAATGTTGGCTTTTCAGGAAAAAGCTTATGGATGGAACCCTGAGGAACAAATGGCCCAGAGAGGGTACCGCTTGCCTTTTGTCTGAATTCTGTAAGGTGTGACAACTTTTGCTATTCTAGCAGAGGAAAAGGTGAAAACGAAATGGATTAAATGCCTCCATATCACAGTCGAGAGCCCACATTTCAAAACAAACTTATAATATAGCTATTTTAAGTACAGCTTTTTACATCCTTATGTCATAAGCTATCATCCTTATTCTTACAATATTTCAGCAGACACACTTGATGAATTTTCAGGTTAAATATTTACATTACATTTCATGGGTACATTACATTAATAAATTCAAATTCTAAGGATATCATCTCACAACAAAATCTCAAAAGTAATTGAAAGAAAATAGCTCCCTGCTTTAAAATGTGTTAGAAATTTACTACTCAAGACTCCAGATAACTTATAAAGACCAGGATAGTCTCAAACTCAGAGGTCTCCCTGCCTGCCTCTGCTGAGGTTAAATACCTGTATTACAACTCATAAAATTATAATCTTTTATATACCTATGGGCAGGGGAGATGTCTGTGATGGTTTGTTTATGCTTGGCCCAGGGAGTGGCATTTAGAGGTGTGGCCCTGTTGGGAGTAGGTGTGTCACTGCGGGTGTGGTCTTTAAGACCCACACCCTAGCTGCCTGGAAGCCAGTCTTCTGCTAGCAGTCTCCAGATGAAGATGTAGAACTCTCAGCTCTGCCTGCACCATGCCTGCCTGGATGCCACCAAGTTCCCACCTTGATGATAATGGACTGAACCTCTGAACCTGTAAGTCAGCCCCGATTAGATGTTGTCCTTATAAGAGTTGCCTTGGTCATGGTGTCTGTTCACAGCAGTAAAACCCTAAGACAGAAGTTGGAACCAGGGACTGGGATAATGCTCTGCTTGGCCTGACCATGTTTTTGTTTGGAAGAATGTGGATTTTGGGACTTATGGATTTGGAAAGCACTGAAATGCTTTAAGTGGGGATTAATGGGTTAGCCTAGAGGGAATGTGGAAGATTTTGTTGCTGAGAGTGGTTTGAACTGTGCTAACTTGGCCAAAGAGGTTTCAGTGGAGAATTTTAAATGTGGCCTAGAGACTGTTTTTGTGGTATTTTGGTGAAGAATGTGGTTGCTTTTTCCGCATTGTCCTAAGAGTCTGCCTGAGGCTAAGGTGAAGAGATTTAGATTAACTGCTTTGAAAAAGGAAGACTCCAAATAGCCTGGTGTAAATTCTGTTGTGTGGTCACTAAAATTCACTCTTAGGAAGAATATTTTAATGAAAAGGAGCAAGTTGAGAAGGGGAAAATGTAAAATATACGGTTGAGGAATTAAAGGGACACCCAGAAGTAAACTGGAGCTGAATCCTGTGTTCAAGGACATTATATTGGAAGTGGTGAACCTAGGACAAGATCCACCCAGCTAAATTTAGGTCCAGGCATGGCAGTAATAAGCCCAGGACACGAAGACAAGAAGATCTCGAATTCAAGGCCAGCCTGTGACAAAGCAAGTTCTAGGTGAACAAAAATTTAAATCCAGGCTTGGTGGCCCACACCTTTAGCCCCAGTGCTTAGGAGAGGCATGCACATCTCTTGAGTTCAAAGTTAGTCTACAGACAGCCAAGCTTAGGAAGTTTCTGCAAAACAGGAAGCTGGTGAATATGGGAATGGGCCATGTTCCAGTCCAGCAAGCAGAACTCAGCAGCTTCTCTGGCTTAAGAGTCCAGAATAGAAGGGGCAAACGATGCTGGTTAGCTGAAGATAAATTAGTGGTGATGAAGAAGAGATCAGCATCATTGAGGTGAAATCTGGGAAGTGTTTTCTGAGAGCACAAGAGGCTGTGTGAGTGAGACAGCCAAGGTTGTACCTTGTGCTGCACCTGGACTTGGTAATGTGTAAGAGTCACCAGGTGGTACTGGTTTTGAAGGCATGAGGGGGTCATGTAGAGCAGCTGAGGCTCCACACTGTGAGGGGCCATAAAAGGCCACTGGTGAAGGTGCAGCCTCAGTTGCAGTTGACAGCCCAGGACTGAAGGGGTCATGCAAAGGACTTGAGGCTTGGCACTAAAAAGAGAGCCTGTGAAAGGCTTGTGGTGGAGCCTGGTTGCAGTGGAAGATCTCAGTGTATCTGAGATGCCAGTACCATAGTACAATCACCAAGAGCAGCAGCAGCAGTGGAGCGGAGTCAAGTAGAATCTAGAGAGCTACAGAGGGCAGCGCTGGAGAACGGACACCAGCCCTTTGGAAGAGGCCAGAAGATCATGTGTGCACCCTAGACATTGAAACAAAAAGCTGTAGCATTGAAGTTGCCTTGGAGACCCCAGAATGTTTGAGATGCCAGAGCCATAGGATATCTGCTGAGGGATCCTGTTACAGGCAGTTGAACCAGCCAGTTTGTTGCAGTCAACAAAGATGAAAAAGGAGCTGGAGAGCTGAAGACCACTTTGACATCAGACATGGACTTGCAGAGTTTGGAGTTTGCCCAGTTTGTTTCCTGTCTTCCCTTGGAGATTACAGTTAAGTGACTAGATGGATCTCAGAAGAGACTTTTAACATTGTTAGACTGCTATAGACTATGGTGACTTTGGAAGTTGGATTAAATGTACTTTTTTATTATGCTATGTTTAGGTATGGCCCCCATAGACTTAGGTGTTTGAACAAGTCTATGGGGCCAGGGGGTGGAGTGATAATTTGTATTTGGAGGTGCCGCCTTGTTGGAGCAGGTGTGTCACTGTGGGAGTGGGATTTTAAAGTCCATACCCTAGTTGCCCAAAAGCCAGTACTTTGCTAGCAGCCATCAGATCAAGAGGTAGAACTCTCAGCTCTGCCTGCACCATGCCTGCCAACTTGTTCCTGCCTTGATGATAATGGACTGAATCTCTGAACAAACCTGTAAGCCAGCCACAATTAAATGTTGTCCTTAGGAGAGTTGCCTTGGTCATGGGTGTCTGTTCATGTTAGCAGTAAAGCCCTAAGACAATGTCTTAATGGATAAGAGGGCTTGCTGCACAAAGTATAAGGACTTAAGTTCAAATCCTCAACACCCACAGAAGAGCTGAGTATAGCCAAGTAAAAATGACTGTGACCTCTGCACTATTTATGGAAGAGGAGGATCCTGGCAATTCTGCCAGTCACTATAGCCTAAACCTCAGGCTTCAGGTTCACTGAGGGACACTTTCAAGGGAGCGAGACAGAGTGAGAGGCCACAGGTGTGGGTGTACATACATGTATATACCACAAGTATTTCACACACACACACTCTCTCTCTCTCTCTCTCTCTCTCTCTCTCTCTCTCTCTCTCTCTCTCCACTCATGGTTCTATTCTATGGAGTTAGTACAATGAAACAAAGAAAACACAGAACCAAAGCTTTACCTTATAGTTATTATGCGGTCTCCAGTCTTGTCCTTCTGCTTGTCAATGTCTATGTGTGCACCAGTGAATTCCCGAATAGCATTGATATTGCAGCCCCCTCTTCCAATCACTCTGGATATCACAGTTGATGGAACCGATACCTTTTTTGACCTGTTTAAAAGTTCAAAGATAAATTAATAAATTAAGATAAAACATTGGTGGCTATAATGAAAATAAAATTTTACTATTAAGGTTTGTTTAAACTATAAATGGAGAATTGACTATTGATGAATAAGGTTATTTATTCTTTTGCTTTTAAATACCGGATCTCACCATGTATAGAAAAGTAGATTTTGGGCTGCCTTCAAAGTGTTGGGATTAAAGGTATGAGCCACCACACCAGCGTTTTATTTATTCTTAATCCAGATAAAGAAAAGGGCCCTTTCATCCCAGTAATCTGGAGGCAGAGGCAGATGGATCTCTAAATTCCAGGCTAGCCTGGTCTACACAGTGAGATCCTGTCTCAGCCTAGCTGTTCATGTCTTGTTGCTTTCTTGACTAGCATCCTATTACACCACTGCAGTATGCACTATACGCTCAGACATGTACTCTGCTACTGCAAATTCCTGTGACACCAATTGACAGGGATGGGTAAAGGACCTAAAGTCCAGGAAAGGCATTTTGTAGGCACTTTTCTGTTTGAATTATTTCTAATAGTTTATCTGATATACAGTTCACTGAACTTATGTGAGGGGGGAGAAAGACTACTAGCAATTAAAAGAAGAAAAGTAGGAAGACCAGTGTTCATCAGGATACCAGGCCTGTGTGGGCTGTATAAGGAGGACTCGCTTTTTTTTTTTTTTTCCGGAGCTGGGGACTGAACCCAGGGCCTTGCGCTTGCTAGGCAAGCGCTCTACCACTGAGCTAAATCCCCAACCCAGGAGGACTCTCTATAGTCTAGGTTGGCTTCCAAGTCAAACAATCTTGTCTCCAACTCTCAAGTTCTTAGATCATAGGATTAAATTCTAATGCATGGCTTTGCAAAGTTACAAAGACTTCTACATTTTATTGGGGGACACTCATGTCATTGAGTAGATGTGGAAATGACAGGACTACTTGGAAGAGGTGGTCCACTTTGTGTGTGTCTACTGTGATTGTACGTGTGTGCAGGTGCCTGTGGAGGCCAGGAAAGGATGTGTAATCCCTTACGCCAAGGTGACAGACAAGTGTGAGCTGTCCTACAGAGGTGCTGGCAATGTGAAAGCAGGCACTCTCTGCAGCCCAGAAAATTACAATTCTGCTTGTATGTTGTGAACCAATGAGGATCTCACACACATCAGACTAGTCTCAAACTCACTATGTAGCAGAGGGTAGCATTGAACCACTGATCCCCCAGTGCTTCAATTTCCCAAGTGCTAAGATTACAGGCATGTGTTCCTTGGCTTAGCACATTCATGTTCAAATTGGTGAGAGGTCTAGGGGCTGGGGAGATTGTTCAGTGGCAGAGAACTTCCCTAGCACCTGGGAGGTCCTTGGTTTTATCCCCACTGCTGAGAAATAAGGCTGATGTAAGTTTCTAACAAGTAGATTAAAGAATAGTCTCGCTGGGCATGGCAGCATTCCAGAACTCAGGAGGCAGGACATGGCGGTTAAAACGAGTTGGGCCCCCACTGACTTGTGTTTGGATGCTGGGCCATAAGGAGTGGCACTTTGAGGAGGCATGGTTTGTTGGAGAAAGTGTGTCACTGTGGAGGAGGGCTTTGCATGTTCTGCTCAATGAAGAAGACAGTCTTCTCTTGGTTGCCTTTGGATCAAGATTTAGAACTCTTGGCTCCAAGTCTGTCTGCAAAGTTGCCATGATGGTAATGGACCGAACAGCTGAAACTGTAAGCTATCCCCAATTAACTGTTTGCCTTTATAACTGTTTTGTTGCTGTAAAGAGACACCATAACCAATCAAGAACAGTCTGCTCTAAGAAGAGCTCCAAGCTACACAGATCTACACAGACCCTGAGTTTAAAAAAACAAAAGATGTACTGTGTGTGTGTGGGGGGGGGGGCGTAAGTAAAGTTTGAGAGCATGTGTATTGACACATGCCTGCCATTTTTATTTTTAGCACTTAGGAGGCTAAACCCTGCCTCAACAGCCTTATGTGGTGATCCGTGCCTAGAAAAGCACTGAGCTGAAGACAGAAAGATCAGAAGTGCCAGAGCAACTTAAGTCCAAAGTGAAACCTTGTCTCAAAATAAAAACATCTAAGTTAGACTTCGAATACAATCATGAAGTGCTCACCCAGCAATGACAGAGGCCCTGGGTTCAATCCCCAGTAACGCAAAAAGGAGTCTCGTAAGAAGCACAGCTTTTCCCAACGTTTATTCATTTTTAAAAGACAGGGTACTAGGATCAAAAACATCTGGCACCACGTTTTGCAAAGACTCACTTCTCTGGCATGTGAAATACAGAAAGGCTGTCTCTTGACCAGATCTGGGTTTGGGACATAACTGTGTCTGTAACCTTTGGAACGGTGCGAGGAGTCTAACTAATATAAGCCAAAAGTCACTCACCGCCTCACGACTTCCTTCCATCCTTCTTCCCTCTTTGGCCCACGCTTAGGACTTGCTACTGTTAACTTCCCATTTGGAGAGGAAAGAGGAGACGGACCAGATTTTGTACAAGTTGACAGAGAATTACTGGTCCCTTCATTGACAGTCTCTGACAATCTTTAACAAAGGAGGGAAAGTACATTAATAACGAACAGATGGAGGAAAGGTAAACGATAAAGGTCACATGTCACATAGCATATAAGACCAATTAAAGAGAACAAAGGAAGACCTTGTTTATAACTTCTCTGCTAGCTCACGTAGAACCAAGAGCCAGTTCTAAGAATACACCACAAAGGGGGTAAATTTAGCAGGGCAAACTTGTAACACTGTGAATGTACACATCAATACTTTTTCCTTTCTTGACACAGGGTCTTGCTACGTAGCTCACCCAGCATGGAAGTCAACATGTAGCCCAAACTGGCTTTGAATCTGTGATTCTCTTGCTTCAGCCTCCCAAACGCTGAGACTACAGGCATGAGCCACCAAACCCAGCTTCACTAGCGATGTTTTTCATAAGCTAAGTTTAACAATCACAAAAAATTACATAGTGAAAAGTATTTATTTTCTCAGCATAAAAATCTAAACAACATCTTAGTATTCTTTACCATACAAAAGTATTTGGTAATTTACTTGTCTCACAAGGTGTTTAACACAGCACCAGTAAAAGCAGAACTTGGAACTAACTTTATAGAAGCCTTGCCCGAAACGGATTTTCTCTCCTCTTTTGGAAATGTAACAAGAACAGACGGCTGCTTCTTGCTGGCCACAGTGGCTGTGGCCACAGCCGGCGAATGATTGTCACTCTTTCTGCTGCTGTTGCTGTTGCTGCTCTCATCACTGCAGCTGGAAATCCTCATGTTGTCACTGTCCCCACTCTCGCTGGTGCTGCTGCTCTTGGATTCTCCACTCGCCTTCTCCGGCTGACTGTATGAAATTGGTAGTGGATCATCAAATATAATTTGAACATTTTCTGGAGTAATTTTATTTTTCCTGTTTTTCCTCTTTGAGCTGGTTGTAGTTATGGTATTATTTCGTTTACCATGGGAACCTGCCAAAGTAGTCCATGTAGCAGATATTCCTATGGTAGTGGTGGTAGTGGCACTTGGAGGCTCTGTCAAGACTTCAGGTTCTTCTGGAAAAGCAGCAATATTGAGTTAGTCATTCACTGAGACTGATATGACAGACAGCTATGAGGAATATTTGGAGAAGTTGGGAAATATGCACATAAATCATGTATTACATTTTATAAAATCAAGAATGGAAGAAAATGTGCATTATCTAAGCTACTTGAAAGATTGGGTTAAGAGGTTTCTGGAGTGTACGGCGAACCTGAGTTAAACAGCAAATATGTCTCAAAATCAAAGTACTAAAGAAACCACAAACCAAAAGTAAAAATGAAAGTCACGGAATAAGTCAGTAAATGAAACTACCACGTTTATCACCTGTGATCATCAAATACTTAAAACTATTTCTCAGTTGAGCGACTGGTATTTAAGTTAACAGCACCTGGATTGGACCAGAGACAGATTTCTTACACACTCAAGCCTAGCCTTGCCTTTCCATTATGTGGCCTGCTTCAGTCTCTGAATGCTAGGATTGCAAACATGCATCACTTAGCGTACACATAAACAGGGGTAGAGAAGTAAGCCAAATCCTGATCCTCCTGCTTTCTCCTTCCTAAAGGTTGGCATATGCCACCTCTCCCAGCTTAACCTAAAATTGTTCATTTTTAGTGCCAAGGAGTATATTAAGACCGACCCAGCACATGGTAGAGAAGTGATCAAAGTGCTGCTTGTCTGGCATTCTGTACAGCAGTCTCCCCAGGCTGTGGGATTCTGCAGCCCACCAGGACTTGAACATGATCTCTTCACCTCAGCCTACCATGTGAGTGGGCTTAGGGTTACTAGGTGCAGCTAGGTAAGCACATGATTCCAACTGCAGTCTCACACTGGGAGCTCGGCTGGAAAGAATACCTTCAACTTTATGTTTTTCTTTTTCTTGAGCAGCTTGGAGTTCAAAGTTCTCCTTATTTTTGGCTTCAATTTCCTCTAATTTCCTTCTTTGCTCTTCCTTTTTTTTCCTTCTTTTCTCTTTTCGCTTTTCTCTTTTGGCAGCCAAAGCCAGCCTTCGACTTTCTTCCCTTAACTATTAGAAAAATAAAAATAAAACGTAAGTACATCACTTACATTGACTAAAAGTAGGCATGTAATATCATTAGAAGGCAACTGAGAAACCTTAAAGTCACTGGCTCCACTCCGCTGCTGGCTAGAGACGACAGCAGCCACCCTTAAGGGCCTGTGCAGGGGGAGACACGGGCAGGACAGTGACTGAACTAAGAATAAGCTCCAATGCAGGGCTTTTACTTACAGACTTACAAAGTAGGAGGATTTGGGGAAGGAGCAGAGGCAGATGCACACTGATCTTGAGGCACTGTGTAATGCTGGCTGGCCTCCTGAGCGCTGGAATTAAAGGTATGTGCCACACGCCTAACTTACTGTTTTTAAGCTAAGGTCTTCAGATCAGGGCTCACCAAAGTAACAGAGTGAGTTTGACACCAACATAAGCTACACCCCAATCCCTGTCTCAAAAGAAGCCTGGGAGCAATAGAGTACAAGGCCCCAGACAGTAACATATTATCACTTAAAAAAAAAAAATCAATCTGTATGTGACACATATAATTTCTGTTGTCATTTTAAGGAGTGGAGAGGGGCAGGAGAGGTTATACTATGGCAAAAGGCCTGAGTTTGGTTGCAAGCAGCCTGTTTTGATGGCTCAGTCACCCAGAGGTGACTTGAGCTCCAGCAGGATCCAACGGCTTCAGCATCCCCATGCACCCAAACACCCCCCCATCACCCCCACATCCAGAGTGATTAAGAAGTGGTAAAGACAAATCTTTAGACACATCTAAGTCTCACATTATGTTACACAAACTCCAAGCTACTCTGGAACTTGAAGGAAAACAAGTGAAATACAGTCAGATTATATAATTTATCCTTAACCAGATTATATAATTTATCCAGATTGCTTCAAAATCTGATCAAAAAGTACAACAGTGACAGACTGCTTATCTAACAACACCTAGAACGAAGCCAGGCAGGGGGTAGGGGTAGGGGCGTGAGTGCGTGCGCAGCAGCAGCCACCGCCACCATGTTCAACTCACTCTCACTCCCCAACTAAAAAGTCTATGCCCCCATCTCCGCCCTTTAACACCCTTTCGACGGGTCTGACCAGCTCTACAAAGCAGAACAGGCTGTACGTCAACTCATGGCAACCCTCTTCCTCATGTTCCAAACTGGGACCACAGCACAAGCTGCTGTGACTGCAGGGAAGAGTCATGTTCAAGCTTCTCCTTTTAGCATGCTCACTAAAGGGTGGATTTCAAAACATACCCACACAGTCACCCTTGTTTCCTGATCTTAAACATTCAGGTTCTGTGTATTTTACATGCACTTCAAATATACACCTATCAAAACAATGATACTTGGTATACAGGGGTGGTGGGTGGTTAGTTAACAGTATCTTACTAGTGAAACTAAGGCAGATGGGTATCGAGGGTTTAAAGGCAAGGGATGAGCCCCATACTGAGTGGGCTAAAGTCCCTATCAGCTGACCTCCTAGAATGCTGGAGAATGTGCTTGTGTTTACTGCTTGGCTTTGAGCTTCTGTGAACATGCAGGTAGGATGTGTGTATGACTTCCTGGGAAGTACCTGAGTATGTATCCTTGTCCCTGGGTGCAAAGTCATGGAGCACACACAGCTTTGTGAGTTCTGCCTTCACCAAGCCCTCACTAATGTAATTTGGAACTGTGTAACCTGAGAGTGGTGTCTGGTGCAGTCCTGGCACCAAGAGTATGCTGTCCCAGTGTCTGAGGAAAACTTCTTAGCTAAATAAAATATGCATTCAGAGCCAGACTGAACTGCAGACACAGTCTGAAACAGACCTTAGAACTTCATTCCTTCCAAGTATTTTCAAGAAATCCTAAAACTATTTACTTTGTTTACAAGGAAGATCTAATTGGGATCTTGTCAGCCAGACCTTAGTGTAAAGTTTCAAACCTAGGACAAAAGGGTAAGGTGCCCATTTACTTAGCAAAGCCAATCTGGCTACCAGCTGCTCCCAATATTCCCCAGTCCCTACCTGTCACATGGTGCTCATGGCTTGTATACCCACTGTGTCCTTACACTGAGCTTTCCAGTCCCTACCTGTCACATGGTGCTCATGGCTTATATACCTACTGTGTCCTACACAGAACTTTCCAGCTCAAGGCGCCGGGCTACTCTTCCACCTTGGTTATCTGCTCCTTCTGTACCTTTGCCCTCTTAGCTACTGCACCTGGCTCCCCTCTCCCTCCTCCCACATCCCCACATGGCTAAAGATCATGTCTACTATGTCCTTTCCCAGACAGACGATGGAATCAGCATCATTATGAAAAAATGACACAACTCAGGCATCTGACCCACAAAAGGAACTCCAGCTCCTAGGGATCTTGTGAGCAACTGAGTATACATACACTCACATAGTCACACACAAAAGCAAAAACAGGATGCTGTTTGTTTTGTAGAAGATAAATATGTAGCTGTTGGTTTTAGGTAAATGAAAGTCACTGGAAAGCAAGGCCCCTGTGATCCCAGAAATGGAAGGTAGAATCCAGAGAATCAAGATAGACTAGTGGCCTTGTCTCAAACCAAAATAAACAATAAAACTGCATGATAATCCAGAAAAATAATGGATTAAAAAGGAGGACTGTTCCAAAAACAAATAGGATTAGTGTACAAATTGGGGTGTGTGGCTATTAAAGGTTTATCTAGTCCCTGGCAAGAGAGGTTAAGTATTACTGGGTGAACAGAGGGAGTGGGGAAGATCTGCAGGACTGTTTGTTTTGAAAGATTTATTATATATGAGGTACCCTGTCGCTGTCTTCAGACACACCAGAAGAGGGCATCAGATGGTTGTGAGACACCATGTGGTTGCTGGGATTTGAACTCAGGACCTCTGGAAGAGCAGTTAGTACTCCACTGAGCCATTTCTTGGGCCTGGGGCTGTACTCTTGATAATTATATTTCCTTACTAATGTAGTAACGGTAAAGGAAAAAGTGTTGGAAGATAGAGGAGAAGGTAAGAGGTAATGATCTAGGTGGAATGAATGTTGTGAACGCCGCTCTGTATTAAAGGACTGTTATCTGAAAGGTATCAGCTCTCTAAGAATCACCACTAAAATTCTAGGACACAAACATCTCTTCTATGAACTGTCATGTTACCTGGACATAACCTGATACAATATAAATAACAGTAATTTTACTGTGTTACTTGGGGAATAATGAGGAAAAAAAAACCTTTGTATAAGTCCAGCACAGTTTAGATGGAGCAGAGCTGGCTTTCAATCTAATATAAATGTGGAACTCACAGAAACAGAAAGAAGATGTGTAACTATCAAGTCTACTAATGCACTCAAAGTGAAGACTGTCAAGGCAGAATCTCTCTTTACTTAGTGAGATACAGGAGATGCGAAAGCAAAGTCCGATATATACATGATTCTACCACGTACTGCTAGACAGCATGCTGGCCAGAGAGGTCGACGTGCAACTCAAGAGGGAGAGAAGCAGAAAGGAAGGAAACCAATAATCCTGTGGCACACTTGGGAGTGGTGATTTAAATGTAGGTAGGGGCTATATACGATCCTGCCTCAGAGCCCACAATGACTTAAACCAGCCAATGAGGGAACAGCAAGCATGAGAGATGTACCTCTATGGGCTATAGTTTCACTTACTAAAAAAGTAATCCTCACAATGTGTGAATATTTTTTGTTTATTCAATGAGTAAATGCTGTGAATTTATTGATTGAGCAAATAGTTTAGGAAAGTTAAGAAAAATGAAAAGATACAAATGTTACAGCAGCCAGGTGTAATGACACACACCTGTGCTCCAAACCCCTAGAACAGCTCCTTAGGTCACCCCAGACTATATGTAACCTTGTCTAGTTACAACAAGCAAACTCAAAATGACTGTCCAAAACTGAAAATGGGAAGAAAGGTAAGAAAGGAGGGAAAATTACTACTGCATCTAGGGAAATTCAAGAAGACACAGGATTAGCAGAATACAATTTTTATTTATTTATCTTTTGCTCTTGAAACAAGGACTCAGTATACAGCCCTTGGTTGTGGACACCAGGCAGGCCTCAAACTCAAAGAATCCACTTGCCCTTGCTTTCCAAGTGCTGGGATTAAAGGTATGTACCGTTATGGTAGCATCCCCTTTAATATCAGCACTTGAGAGGCAGGGCCGAGACAGGCAGCTGTCTACTTAGTGGGTATGAGCCAACCAGATTTGTGCTGTGAGGCAAAGAGATGTTTTCCAGCGAGCACAGTTCATGAGTGCTCGTAACTACAGCTACAGGGATACTGATGCCCTCCTCTGACCAACCAAGTAAGATAAATCTTAAAAAATAAAATAAAATGATAACAGAATTTGATCTCAAACTATTCAAAACCAAACCAATTCTTTTCCTGTTACAGACACGAAAGGTCACACGGTTAGTGGAAGAAAGCAGGCAAAGGAGCACTGACACCCCTAGCATTTTATGCTACCTGAGAAGGGACGCTTTTCACCTAATACAGACTTGACAGACATGATACTCCATCTGTAATCCTAAGACACTGGAGGCTGACAGAGTTTGAGATTAGGTTAGGATACACACATACCAAGTTCAAGGTTGGCCTGTAACTTGTCTTAAAAACAAAACCCAACATGTAACACCAACCACTTGAGGGTCAACATACTCTTAAGGCCCCTGAGGCCATGTTCCACTGAGGCCTTGCAGTATGTGGCATATCTCCAATCTAGGGTTGTGGCTGAGAATTAAGAGGAATTAAGACTGAAATCTAAACAGAATGTATGCTTCCTTTCAGGTCCATGGGATACAATAAAATTTTATTAAGATTAAGAAAAAAATTATACTTGTCCCTTGTCAGAAAAATCAAAATTGCTTGAGTGCAATAAACAAGTAAACATGTAGACAGCATTAACAACTACAATTTGTGAAAAATTGGAGAGAAAGCAAACAACTGAAGAGTTGGATGGATGTAGGTTGAGAGAGAAGCATCTGTTACCTTCTCCAGGTCTAGCTCCTCCAGCAGTATGCTGGCATTCTTATTTGCTTCAGCAGCCTGCCTGTCTTTGGCTTGTACTATTGATTCCATACAAAGATGACACTTCTTCAGCATCTCCTACAATGAAAAATTGGAAATATTTCCAGCCTCAAATATGCACTTAGTCCTATAAACATAACCTTCATTAAAGCAGTTAAAAACGGGGGAGGTCACATGCAGATATCAAATTGTAAATTTCCAAACATCCATATCAAAGAGCTTCCCATTTTCAAAATAACTTGATTAAAAATACATTTCACATTCACATATGTACATCCATGCAGGCAAATAACTCATACACATATAAGTCTAACAACAAGGACAAATAGCTATAACTTTTGCCTACTGGTTAGTTTGCTAAAAAGAAATGGGGCCAATGTCAACAAAAAACAGATGTAACATGATATTCACTAACAGATATTCTGAATTAGGCAAGGCAATGAGCTAGTTCCTGAAAAAAACATTGAAATGGAGGGCTTCTCGCTATGATGCAACAAAATACTTTATGGATTTGCGGGCCGCCTTCAAAGGCCTACGTCAAGATAAAGTTCATAAACAGTATGAACAAAACTGTTGCAGATTACACCTTAACCAACAGCAATCCCCAGCTCCTACATGCAGTGACTCTGAACCCCACATACCTTATCAGTGATGGTTGCTATATACCTCATGCATTCAGAATCTGATGGAAACTGATTGACCTCTTTGACTAAGTAGCGTACCACCTTCACATGACCCTAAAAACAGACAGCACTGTCAGATAAAAAGCAGGCTAAAATCTACACAGTCTGAACTAGCATTGACATCAGTTAATGGTAACAGTGCAAAAGTGAAGACCTTCAAATTTACACTGAAACAATATCAATCAGCATGAAGTAACAGTGACATCCAATGAGAAAATAGACTGTAAACTTCATCATCCTTTTTCTACTCTCCTTCATTTTTGTAATTCTAAGTACTGAAGGTAAAGATAATTTTCAGGCTTGATGTCACGCACCTTTCATTCCAAGACTGAGGCAGAAAGACCTTTGAGAATTCAAAACCAGTCAGGTTTACATAGCAAACCTAGTACAGACAGGACTAGAATGTGATCCTGCTTCAACAGAAAGGTAAAAATTTGTTTCCAGAGAGAACTGACAGTCCATTCCTTAGTCACAGGCCAAGTGTGAGGAACAATAGTCTCACAGAAAGATACTCCACACCCCACATCTACCGTCCCTTTTCTTCAGTGTTTACTAATTTCTGACATAACATCCACAATCTAGGTAATATGGATAGTATTGCATGCATATGTATGTGCACAAACTTCCTCCTATATCCACATTCATGTGTTTATATCATGTGTGGACTCAGTTCTCTCCTACCTCAACATGGAAAGTGGGCATGGAAAGTAACTTTACCAGCTAGGCCATCCTGCCTGCTCTGTCATGTTTTAAGTTATTTGCCTATACAGAAGATCATTACGAAGCCCTGATTGTCCTGGAAGTCACTCTGTGGAGAGGTCAGGCTGGCTTCTAGCTCGTCTCTGCCTGATTCTGTCTCCTGAGTGATGAAAATAAAGGTGTAAGGCCCTCCCCCCCTTTAAAGGAGAGCACTCACCAGGCCAAAGCCAGTCTTGAACCTGTTATGCAAGGGAGAATGTCTGTTCTAGCCCAGCTTCCAAAGGGCTGCGATTACAGGAATTTTAAGAATTAAGAAGAATTTTTTCTTATGCTCACTCTCCCTTTTAACTTGAATTTGTATGAATACTTAGTCTTTAAAATATTTCTATGCTACCACTAATGCAGTGCCTTTCAAAGAGGGAGGGACAGAACGTAGGTAGGCAAACTGCTGGGAATGGCAGCCTATTTTTGTAACTCAGGACTTGTAAAAACAGAATAATAAATGAAGACACTAATAAAGGGTGGCAGAAACATTCTAGAACCTTTATATGAACTCCGACACAAGAATGGGAATGGGGAGATTGAAGGACATGGGCATTCTAGTTAAGAACAAAGTCACCATACAGGCGCTAAGAAAAAGATCAAGCAACAACATGACTCTTGCATTAGGGATTCTTAATGGAAGCTGAGATCTAACGACACTAAACTGTGCTGGCTCAAATGGCAAACCACTTAAGAAGACTCTAATGTGAAAAGTTGCCGCTGAGTGGATTCCAATGCTTAAGGGGAAAAAGGGAGCAAGTGGCTGTGTAGTCTACAAGAGTCAGAGACAACGAGAAATAAAAAAGAGTGAGTAACTGGGAGGAGAAAATACTTCATGCTGTACTATCCATAGGATATGAATGAAAGGTTTTGTAGTACTGGGGTAAGCTCAGAGCTTCATACACATAGACAATTACTCTCTTTAAGCTATATCCCTAATGATTGATTTTTAAAGGAATAAAATTTAAAATGCTTTAATAATTAATAATTTGATAATGTAGATAGGTCAGAAAGGCTGACCTGAGAGTCATCTTATATAGACAGTTTCAAGACAGCCTAGGCCAAAATATCCTGTCCCTAACAAACAGTCCCTGCAATAGCCATGTGTCTTTTCTAAGTATGACTGAACTGCATCAGGTCCTCCGTGCTGGACTGCAAGTCACACACACTTCTGTGCAACTGGACTACAGTTGTGTTTGCTCCAGCCAGAGATCGTATTCCTAGTTCTACAGACAGTACACTAATTTTTCATTAAACTGTTCATAGTGAGGCTTTTCACTGATGTTTCCTGACAAGTCCAGGAAAAGGAGACCTTACTTACCTGTGCAGACCTTTAGCCCCAGCACTCTAGATACAGAGGCAGACATATAATCTACAAATTGCAAAAAGTTCCAAACCAGCCAAAGTTACTTAGTGAGATCCCATGTCAAAGCCAAACTAAAAAACAAGACAAAACCCCAAACCAAGCCAAGAACAGAAATCCCAAATGAATAAAATCAACACTAAAACTTACTGTTAAATGGCAATGTATGAAATCATCCAAATATTATTTTGTGAGGCTGAGACTATAACTAGATTTTTGAATGTGCATCTGAGAATATGTGTTTTATTGCACTTATTATCCTGGTGTATACGGCCATGATGTATAACTGCAGGTGTCTATGCCAGGGCACACATGGAGAGGACAGGACAATTTGTGGAGCTGGTTCTCTTCTTTTACAGTTATAAGTTCCAATGGTATTCTCTGGTTGTCAGGCTTTCATGACGCGCACCTTTACCGAGTCATCCGGCGGCTCCTCAGTCTAGAGTGTCTTTTCTGCATGTACCCTTAGTCTTGATACCCAGTATGAATCACAGTCACAGATTTCTGAACCACCTATCTGACTAGTTTGCCAGTAGAGCATTTCATTTGCAGAGTATTACTGCATTCATGAATTATTACATCAGAAACAAGTCCAGAACAATCACTAACCCATGTTCTCCCTAGCACAACCGACCATGTGCAGTTCTGCAAGTGAATGAGGATAAAAAGGCCCACCTTTCTAAATGCAGCCATGAGCGGAGTTATCTTGCGGTTATCTGCTGCGTCTACATCTGCACCTGCTTGCACCAGGAGCTGAACCACATCTAGGTGTCCACCATTTGCTGCTAGCCATAATGGAGTGTTCCCCTTTTTGTTACGCACATCAATATGAGCTCCCCTGGAAATGGAACACAGCACTTCTTACATGAGATGGAATGATGGGGCAGCAGTAAAAATCAACTGCTGTGAAAATTGAAAGAGGAAAAAAGTGAAGGATAAATTGTATTACAGAGAATTTCTGTCAAATTAAGTATTCACATCTGTCAAATTAAGTATTCACATAGTTAATGTGCTTTCCTTTTTAAAATTACTGCATAACTGAGCTCTGCAAATACCACTCATTCAACACCTTGAATAAAGTGACAAGGAGATGAGCGTATCTATCATATGAGGGAATACCTACCTCAGACTATTTATTTACAGCACAGAAAAAAGAACATGGCTTAGTGTCCAAGGTGGCTCGTGGCACTAGGAATAACGTTAGTAACAGTTTAAGAGTAGTCAAAACCAAACTATGCAGGATGCCATGCAAGCTGTCTACGATTTTAAGAAAGGGTTTTTCTCTATACAGCCCTGGCTATCCTGGAAGTCATCTCAGAGAGCAGCCCAGCCTCTATCTCACAGAGATCCCCCTGCCTGTCTCCCAAGAGCGGGGATTAAAGGCATGTGCCACTCACTACACACAGATGCCAAAACTGACAAACATTTTTCTGGAAAACTGGCAAACAGCTACCGTGTAAGTAAAAATCTAACTGCCTGCACTCAACAGTTACTGTCAACCTAAAGCCAGAGCACTGGAAGAAAGAGCAAAGCGGAGAATAAATTAGACTTTTTAACACAGTGACATTGCCCTGCGAATGGGAACACATATTCATACACAAAGAACATGCTGATAACAGACCTGCCAATGAGAAGTTCACAGAATTTATAATGCCCTTTATCTGCGGCTATGGTTAGAGCTGTGTCTCTTGAGGAGGGCACTGGAGGGGCATTCACATCAGCACCTTTATCCAAAAGAACTCGGCCCACCTCTGCATATCCACCAGAGGCCGCTTCCATCAATGGTGTGAGGCCAGTCTAGGTTTAATGGAAAATAAATAAATAAATAAAAAAACAATAAAAAAAAACAAACTATGGAAAAGACCAGAAACAGCCAAAATGTTAACAATCTGAGGAACAATAAGGTATAGTTTCTACATATTCATAAATTTCTGTACTGGTAATTACAATTTTAATTCTACCTAAAAATCAGTGGTATGGTGAACAGAATCTGAGTAAGATACAAGTCCATTGATGTGAATGACTCTCCATAATGTATCCTGGCCTTTACAAAATCACGTTATTTTCAGCCAATAACTTATCATTAATGCGTTTAAAAATGTATAACCAGGGATTTTCATGAGACTAGAAAGTAATGAAATCACAACCTCTAAAACAAACATATTTCAACTGATAATTCGCCCTTTTTCTTACCTTAGCCCTGTGTTCAACATTGGCTTTTCTATCAAGCAGAAGGCTAACCACTTCAGTCCTTCCTTGGAAGCAGGCTAAGGTCAGGGCAGTGTTCCGGTTGGTTTCTATCTGAGCATTTATGTCAGAGCCCATGTCTAAAAGGAGCTTGACTGCAGCTGTATGCCCATTCATAGCTGCCAACATCAGTGGAGAAATGCCCAATTTGCTGCCAGTTCTAGGGGTAAAAAATATTAGAGAATAGAACGAAACGACATTGTTTCACAGCAGAGACAGAACAATGATTTAAAAAAACCTGAATATAAAATTCTTTCCATTTGCTGACACAGAGTATCCTGTAGCCTAAGCTGACCACTAACTGGTTATGGTAGCTCAAAATGACACTGAATTCCTGACTTCTTGATCCAACCTCCCAAAATGCTTTGATTACAGGAATGGATCACCCATTCGGTCTGGCAAAACTCTTGATTCTATAGGATTTAAAATTTTAACTACTTTTGTGAGCCCTTGCATCTTCCTTAGAGAACTTTTGGTAGATGGCACTAATAATAAGCTTGGGAGTGAAATCTCCACTCTATGATGATGAACCCAGTAGTTACCTGTTTCAGAGTGATACTGCCTTAGTGCCCTAGGAAACAGCTGTTGCTAATCAAATAAAAACCTATCTTAAATTTTTATTTCAAATTATAATAAAGTAAACCACTAAAACAGCATTCTCCAAATATTTATAGCACAATATTCTTAATGAAGTCTCAAGCTTGCCTTGAATTGATCTCAGCTCCTGCATTTAGCAGTATTTTGATGATGTTCACATAGCCACCCGAAGCAGCCAGGCTTAGAGGTGTGTAATCAGAAACATTCCTGTGTTCTTTATTTGCACCGCGAGCTAACAACAACTCCACTACCTGGAGGGGCAAAAAGGAAGAAATACGCTTTCTAAAGTCGTGATAATTTCAGGTGTCTTTCAGATTTTTCTGTTATATAAAGAAATGAGAAAGTTCACGCTTACAACCTCAGATAATAACAGAATTATAGAGAGCTCTCAAGCTTAAAAAAAAAATCAGAAATATATGCTCACAGAAGACTCAAACCCCCAAGTTTGGTAGACCATTCAGAAACCATAGGAATAAAAAATTACACCAGATTTATTTTACATACACACGTGAATGCATTAAAAATTTAAAACTTCTAAGTACTACTACTCTTTTTGGACACAGGTTACTACTACCTACATAAACCAGGCTGATAATGGACTAAGATCTGACAGCCTCCCAGGCCTGAGCACTGGAATTGATGGCAATGAGTATGGTGGTTTTTGTTATTGTTGTTGTTGAGCAAACAGAAGACTTGAAAATTGTTTTCCATATATTGGCAACCTAAATAACCTTAATACATTATTCTGTGCATGTGAGCACGGCACTAAATCTTAACTACTAATAGTTATCTTGGACGTATAATTCTGTAAGATGCTGTCGGAATGATTCCATCAACAATGCAAGAGTTAGGGCTGACTACTGCTGGGTCTCAAGTACAATTCTCTCTGATTGCCAAATGTTGAGTATTTAGAGCTTTTTGGCCATTCAGAGACATATATGTTAAAGACCATTTGTTTAGATAAACATTTCATTTTTCTGGGTTTTTCTTTTATTACATTTATTAATCAGCAGTGTGTGGGAAATCAGACTATCAGGCTGTGGCAAGTCGCTTTGTATGCTGGTCTATCTGTTGGCCTATTGTGCAATACTTTCGTGACCCCCATGACTATATAGCCCAAGCTTACCTCAATCCTCCCAAGTCCAGGGGATACAAGCATGAGCCAGTACCAGGCATGAAACACATCTGTCTTAAGTATTTTTTCTTTTATTGGATTTTTATTTACATTTTAAATGTTATCCCCGTTCCTGGTTTCCCCTCTAGAAACCCCTATCCAATCTCCTCCCCCTGCTCCTATGAGGGTGCTCCCCACCCACCCACCCCTCCCACCTCCCTGCCCTTGTTTTAAATAAGTGTTCTATAGTACCTATCACATAATAAAGTAAAGTAAGTGTGCAGATTAATTTTTCTAAGTATCATTATGTAAAGGCAATAAACACTTAATGTTCTTATGATTTTATACTGATTTTCCAGATTGTATAGGCGACTGGAACTTTTCTTGGCTTGGTTATGTTCTGAGGAGCCTTAAATATGCTAGTGCATCACGTTTACTAAGAAGTCCACCTCATGTCTTACTGTTTTTATAAATCAAGAACATTAATTTACATTTCTTTGATTCAAAACTAAAATATTTGTCAGTATGTGAAAGAAATAGTACTTAAAGCTAAATCATGATTATGACTTATAAAAGGTTTAAGTGCAAAACCTCCTACCATTACATTTCCATCTGGAATCGACAGGAATCTAACATGAAGATTTTAATAGCAACAGCCCTCATAGGCTCAACACTGAATACTAGGTCCTAAAGGAGTAGTGGCCCTTGAGAGGGACTGGGTGGGGTGGCCTTTACTGGATGAAGTGTGTCACTGAAGTTGAAGAAGCCTACACCAAACCCTGAGTGTCTCTCTTCCTGTGGCTGGTGGAGCTGCAGAAATGAGTCCCACATCTTCAAATGCTGCCACGCCCTCTGCCATGACCATAATGCACTTCCCAAACTACCACGGGAGCCCACGACTAAATGTCTTCTTTCATAAGAGTTGCTGCAGTCCCTTCACAGCATTAGTACACTAAGACAACGAACGGTTTTTGGTTTTTTGGTTTTGTTGGGTTTTTTTTTTCTTTCTTTCTTTTTTTTTTAAATGTGCACTGTCTCCATGGACGGACTGGAGCTCTCTATGAAGACCAAGTTGATCATAAGTCTGAATTTGCCTGCCTCTACTTACAGAGCACTATCACACATGTTCCTAATTTTAAATTTTCTTCACCTCCACTGTCTTCACCTTCTTCATACAATTGTGCCATTTTGGCTGTATTTCCTACTCTTTTGGATAGAAATTATAACATTTCTTTGAATTTAAAACATTGTTTGATTTGTATTATTGTGTGCTGTGTGTGAGCAAATGTGGGAGCATGTACGGCAAAGAGCACGTGGAAATCAAGGGAAACTTGAGAAAGCCTCTCTCCTCCCACCTGGAGAGCTGGAGCTGTCAGGCTTGTTCAACAAGCTGGGCAGGAAATTACATGGATGACAGAACAATTTCTAGACCTAAAACTGGAAAGTTGTGAATCCAAAAAGATAGTATAATTGGCATATTTAGCCTATATCCCCTATACAATATATGACTTTTCTCAGAATATTGCATTAACTGTATTCCTGCTAATATCCAATCATTTCAATAAGTCATACAGGCAAATATTGTCCTATGTGGAAAGCAAATATGTGAATACATTTTTGCTAAACAAAAAAGATACACGAAAGGAAAGTTACCTCCTGTCTGCCCCCAGAACAAGCCAAGGACAGTGGTGTGTCCTTGGTTCTTTCTGATTGGGCTTCAATGTCTGCACCATTGTCCAGCAATATCTCTACAACACCAACATGACCAGCTGTAGCAGCCAAGATGAGCGGAGTAAAACCTGAGGGGGAAAATGATCTTCTTACTAGTGTTAAACAAAACAACAGTAGCAACTCTTTTCCAATACAGCTAAGCAGCAATATTGGAGCTGTTGATAAACACGTATTTTCTATAAAGAGTTACCTTTCTTGTCCCGGTGCTCAATACTGGCTCCTCTTTCTAGCAGTGTCTGCACCAGTTCCTCATGGCCACCTGCACAGGCAAGTGTCAGTGCGGTATCATGGTTACTCTCCGTCTGTTTTTAAAAAAACAAAACAAAACAAAACAAAACATCAGTTTAGTTTATCTGAGTAACTTTCCAGCATTAATGATAAACACACTGATATATATGCACCACTCTGTCCCATCAGGACATCAAAATCTGTGGCCCATATTAGACTGGAAGGCACTGTGGGCCTGCCTCAGGCCTCGAGTACTAGGATTTATAAATGCCTGCTGCCAAGCTAGGCTTGCATGAAGTATCTGGGTGGTATGTGGCTTACTACCAGCTCTGTTACCAATGAGTAGCCAAACTACAGTCTGTTTTTCCGTTTCCTTTTTTGAAGGGTGGTGGTTTTGAAACTTCATAGCTCAGATCTGTCTCAGCTGAGGATGACTTTTCATTGCCATCACCACTGGAGTGCTGAAATTACAAGTCTTTTCCACATGCTAGTTTCAGTGACCTTTCTAGTACAAATCCTACTAAAACTTTATTATTTTACTATTTTTAAATAACTTTAAATTTTTGAGATGGAATATCACTCTCCACCAGGCTGGCTTTGAACTCGTATCATTCCTTCTTTCAGCATCTGCCTCTTTACTGTTAGGATTTATAGACATGTGTCACCATACCTGGCCTAAAACTTATACTTATATATGCTATACATGCACACTCACTCACACCTTCACATACAAACAAACTACTTGAGATATGGGTAGGTAGGTAGTTCAGAAAGACAAAACAGGTAGAAATGCAAACGTGGCCGAGAGTCTGAGGAGGAGCAGGACTACAGAGAATGAGTGCTCTGAAGACCAGGAGAGAATTCCTCTGATGTCTTCAGTTGATTTTCACTAGCCTGTGCGCATGAGCAAAGTATCAGAAAAAGAAAGTGCACCAGAAACGATCAGGTATAACATCGAACAAGGGATCAAATACTAGCTAGAGCAGAAGACCTTACAACATACAAGATGTAGACTCCTCTGTACAGAGACCAAGTCCGTTGTTCTGACAACCCCTCCCCGACAAGCAGAAAAGCCTTCATCCCAGAGCTTGGGAGGCAGAGGCGAAGGCAGAGCCAGACTAGTCCTCTGGAAAGCAAGTTCCACAAAGAAACTTTGCCGGGAAAAACAAAAAACAGTTTTTTTCAAGTAACCTCACCATAGATAAAGTCCCTAAATTCTTTATGTGAAACACTGTATTTTGAAAAAGGAAGACTGTGATCACGCTAATTGTGGAGTAATGTGTGACTGATGTGGCTAGTGGAGGACTAACAGACTCACAGCCCTTCTGTGTCTGTCTGAGACCCGGTCTCACTCACACATGAATGCTGGGTACAGGCAAACGCCACTGCACCTGGACTGGAGACAGGGCCTCAGTCTACAGCTGTCTGCCATTCGTGGAATACTCTACGTGACCCAGGCTGGCCTCAAACTCAGAAAGCTGCCTGCCTTGATTTGCAAAGAATCTTTAACTTAATTAATCAGTCTGACTAAAA